>NC_056464.1:21127678-21343922 GCF_008729295.1 Plectropomus leopardus | reverse complement strand
TATGGCATACTGAAAAAACAGATCAAAAATACTCACATTAACACACTAAATTATATGGAAAATGTCATTGTATAGTCCGTAAAAAAAAAAGAAGCCAAACAAAAACATCATCGTACGTAGTTTGTAAAAAATGACAAAAAAGTCATAATAAATTATATACATAAATATATATACATTTTGGTTTTTTTTTTATAATAAGCGGTCGCTGGCATCAAANATATATATTTTGGTCTTTTTTTTATAATCAGTGGCCGGTGACATAAAAGAGTGATGTCTGAGATGTTGTGGAGTAGAAGGAAATTGAATTATTCGATTAAATTTTACCTCAAAATGTAGAAAGTACACTGTTTTTATTGTAGCGTACTTATAAATTTGTATTCTCTGATTCAGCCAGTATGTGCTCTTGAGCCTCAGGTCTTTAACACAACTTATACTCTGCATTTTTTGGGGGGGAAGCTGCCCTTGTGATGCTCGTAAACCTAATATTACAAATAGACATGGAAGAATTTTTAAAAGTTAATACTGGCGATACTGATACCATCAGCTTGTTGGCTTTTTACTTTCCTTTAGAGATTTCTAAAGAAAGATGTTAGACATAATATCAGTCAAATTGTCAATGTTTTTGTCTCATTTCTGCTGATCATTCTGCATTTAAGTTTTTTAAATAGATGATTTCCATTGCATTTACACATAATTTATGGTGTCAATATAAACTTCTAGCAACATAGAAATTGTTGAGGGGTAAAACATGTTTTTTCATGTGTCAGATGATTGACACATCATTTCATCGTAATGGATGATCTTGCAACATAGGGCTCTGATATTTTTATGCACACTAACTGTATGCAGCCAGACCCAGGATCATTTAAAGGAGACCGGCAACCTGAGCCATTAGTGGAGAAAAAAAAGAAAAAAACAAAACACCACTATTATCCAGCTTCTCCTCAGGGTATGCCGTGCTCCTGTCACTGTAATGAGATGAAAACAAACAGTAACTGTAGCCCAGTGTGTGTGTGTGTGTGCGCAGGCATGCTATATTCTAGAGTGTATCCGCAGTGCTCTCTTGTCTGGTATCAATGGCAGTCACTTAGAGAGTGAGTCAGTGTGTTTACTGTTTTCACAGATGGAGCGCTGACACTGTCTGGATAACTGAGATAAATGACTCGCACTCCGGCTCAGCAGATGGGAAAAACAACAGCCAGTGATATATATACACATACACACACACACACACACACACACACACACACACACACATATATATTGTATCTTCGAAATAAAGCACTTAATCGACTAATATATTTTGCTTCTAATCACAGCAGAGCAGAAAAACACAGCGAAGAGTAGCTGCTCATTAATGGGGAAACGTCAGCTGTCGATTATTGGCTCAGTGTGGCTCAGCTGATTCAAGCCAATATAAGGAGAGCTCATATGTAATCAATTAACATCTGGGCTACTTTCAGGGGCTTTGACATAAAGCAAATGAGGGAGAAGGTGAACACTGTGCCCATGAGGCTTCCATATGTACTACAGTGTGGAGCTATAAGTGAGAATTCGTAAAAAAATGTGTTGCTGGCTGCCATCCATCAAGCCGTCTTCAAATGACGACCAAAGGTTAATGTTGTTTAGTGGAGGCCACCACAGCAGGTGGGTCACAATCTGCTGCTGGTCTGCAGCTCAGTGTGTCCTGCAGCACCTCGACCACTGAGTGTCCTTGGTACGCCTGACAAATACTGCCCCCATGTGGACAAAAACACTTCAGCTGCTCTGAAGAAAACAGGGCTTGACTGTCACACCCAGAAGCACCTGAACCAGAACCTGAACCACCAGGCAGCAATGGATTAATTTCATCTTCATGTCATTTATAAGGACAACATGCATTAATCAACATTTCTATAAATGTGTCCGTGTTAGCCAGCTGGCAAATTTTCAACTGTAGTCCTTTGACAAGATGTTTTGAAACCTATAAAATTACAAAATTTGGAATAGCAACAACAGGACACCATGAATACAGCAATTGCAATAACAGGAATCCTCAAGGCAAAACACAAGCCATGCAAAGCAACAAGAAATAGTACAACATCAGCACTAAACATTAACACAACAACAAACAGCATTTCAGCACAAAAAGCGATGCAGGCAGCATGAAGAAAAGACACAGAGTTAAGCCTTAGATGCAAACGTGCGGAGCAGCAATAGCAACAAGAAACAACAACAGACAGTAAACAGAGATAAAATACAAGTGTCATTAGGCAAATGTTAAAATGTTAAATGATGCAGTTACGAGTTAACAATATGTTCATATGCACTAATACACAGGCCATGCAACACAGAGTTAGGCAGGTTGTTAATAAAAAAGATATTTCATACATACCCATGCAAAGCTGGCTGCTTGGCAACAGGCAGAAGACATAAGGCAAGTTAGCAGCAGGGCAGCCTGAAATAACAACAGTAGTGTTTTAGTGAACAATGTACAATATTGATTCAGGACATTTACTCTCAAATCTGCTGAAATACAAGTGAAACTGATCACCCTGATAGACTATGTGAAGCTTGAGAAAAAGGGACCAAACACTAAGCAGGTGGTATTTAAAATATACAATATGTCTACTATCATGTCCAGATTTGAGAGAAGTGCATGTATTATACAGTGACATTTACAACCTACAGACATCTAAAACTAAGCAAAGACCCCAATTGCTAGCAACTTAACCCCAACTACTATACTTTATATTCTCTAAACATTTATTTCCTGTAGAGATGGCACCATATCAGAGTTTCACTACACAAATTTTCTTCTGAAAAATGTTTAAACAAACTATTTTCAATATGAAATGAACAACAGATTCAGCAACTGCATGGCTTATTTCTAGCCTCATACATTTTCAGAAAAAAACATTTTGGTGAACTTATTTACAAGAGAAAAGATTCCATGACCTGCCATGTTGGTCCTGTTTGAAATTTGGAAGCAGATAGCACACATTTTTGTCTTGAAATTCTCGTTACACTGTCTAAATGTACCGCAGATTTGGCAACGATGACCCTCACATCACATGCTCACTTCCCTAAACACTGGGTCTGTGGTGCTCATCACTTAACGGAGAAGTCACTGATTCACACCCAAACAACACAATACTTATATACAGGTCAAAGGACAGCACACACACCAACACACACTCTTATCAAAACACATTTGAAATATAATTTATTGCACATTTAAAGATCAACATAAAGTGGCACAATACCCATTTCAATCCTGTTACATCAGAAACAAAAAAGAAGTCCTTACAAAATGCTCACACCTTCAGTTTATGATTTTTGACTTTAGAACAAAATGGCCACAAAATTGCAGGAATGCCAGACCGAAACTGCATAGATTTCTAAAAAAAAATAAATAAATTTAAAAAAAAAAAACAAACTTAAAAAAAAAAACGAGAGACACTTCTTTAATATGGCACAAAATATCCAATCAGACCTTGGTGTTACTCATACTTGTCATGAGCCCATCAACTTCCACATTGACCCAGTGACTTACAGGCGGCTCACTGCGTCAGAACAAACAGGGGATTTCCGATTCTTAAAGAGAAAAGCACTGATAACATGTTCTCGGAAATATATATATTTATATGTCAAGCCTGATTTTAAATTGTCTTTAGCAGATATGATAAGTCCAATATTAAAAACATTCCTTAAACTCCATTAACAGTAGCCTCTTATTATTAAATTATTTTGGGAGCGGGCGCGCGTCACTGTAAAAACCTCAACATGGAGTGCAATTAAAGAAAAACTATACAAAAACAAATTACATGATAGTCACAGTCATTTGTTTAAGATACTATTTACATCTTTGAGCTCATTTTTCATCTCAACCCAAACTCTATTTTCATTATGGTGTTTTCCACATTATTAATTAAATTAGCCGTCAAGATTCATCCGTCATTATTTCATGGTTTTAGAGGGAATCTGTTATTGCTGCATATTTTGAGAACTGGTTTCATAGTACTTGTTGGCAACAATCTTCTTATCTACTGTTGCTGCGTCGACTACATCATAAACTCAACCACTGTGAAATGTGTGACACCCAAACATAATTACCTGCCATTTGAAAAGTGGCTTACATGATACAAAACTGACCCTAAAGAGCTACAGTATGTACAGTATGACAGTAAGAGCTGGCTGCAGTAGGTAAGATATAATAAAATAATTATAGGTTGATGGCACAAACGTTCAGAAGTCACAATCCCCTTGCCTCACCTGAACCTTGAGAAAAGTAAACATACACATATTGATGTACAGTACAGCATAAATACAAACCCAGCCAATGTTCAAGAGAAGAACAGCACAAAAGCATGCTAACTGGTTTAAAAATCAACTCCTATAGTAAGTCATAAACACAGTTTTATAAGGGTTACCTGATTAAAAGTTTTACAGTTTCATTAGGGCCGCCTGGTTGCATATTTCTTTGGACACAACAGTTGAGAAGTGAATGAATCCTTAAAGATATACTAGGCAGGATTTTCCTAAAAAACATTCACTCAGAGAAGTAATCCCTCTCAGTCATCACTTATGACCCACCAAATGTGTGTGGGTGTATTTATCTGCAGGACCTCTGCCCTCCGACTCAGTTTTCTTATTTTCTGTGTTCAGGACGTTTTTGGACGTGTATCTCATGGATGTATGCAGACAACTGAAAACTGCGTTGGATCCGTTTAATCCTATGAAAGTTGCCAAGTTGCACAACAAGCCAAAAAAGCTTCATTTCCGCAGTATAAAATTACCTGATCTTCTGCATTTATAGAGCCTGTACATGGGCGGATATGAGATAATGGGCCCCTGGGTGCAAATATGCAAAGGGCCCCACCACTTCTCCTACATAGGAGCAAGACGCAAGATTTTGTGGTGGGTTTGTGTCTCTTTGTAGTTGTTTTGTGTCTCCCTGCGGTTGATTTATGTCTCCAAGGAATTTCGTTTCTTCTTTTATCATTCTGTGTCTCTTAGTGGTCATTTGGAGTCTCCTCCTGGACGGTATATGACTCTGACATTTGAAATTTTGCAAGTGAAGGCCGGAAGTAACTCATCCATGAGCCATAGATGTCCACAGGTCCACAAAACACTTTGGATGCCCAAGCGGCTAACTTCTTCCAGCTGAGTGTCTAACTTCCACTGGCCAAGCCCCGGCCAACTTCCAGTTTAGCACACTGTTATCCACGACTGAAGATAAAATTAATTCATCTTGCGGCTCTTCTAGACTTTCGAAATGTTACTGGACCAAATGGATCAAATCCTGAAAGTGAAATGAGTCGTTTGTGGGGGTTGTGACAATCAAATATATCCACTGCTTTACAGATGCTTTTTCACAATGTAAGTCAATGAGGAAAAAGTGTTTTTGGGCCCAGTGACGGACACAGATGTTGAAATTCCATATTTGCCAACTACGTAAAATTTGCTTCAAAGCCCGGCGACGTTCCTGGAAGCTTGATGTACCGCCACAGGGCTCAGGTGAGGTCAGAGCTTTACAAAAAGGTAGCTACCAGGTGCCAGACCATAAGCAGCAGACATCCAAGTGACACAGTGCCGAAAAAACGCAAATATAGTGCGGCGATATCCCAAACAAGAGTAAATCTGTGATCATTGGTGAGTGTCTCTACACTGTAACTGACAATCCTGCACAGTATACCTTTACCAGGTTTATCCATCCAGTTCACTCACTGACATGGCATTTACTGGGGAAATGGTGCAGAGTTTAATTTAATTTTGAGAAATAACCACCCCACCCCAACCCCCACCCCCACCCGGGTAAGCCCCTTGATAATAAAACATTATATACATGGACAGCAGTAAAGAAATGTGACTTGTTTGGCACACGACAATGTAGGATTTTACACTCCGGGTTTTCCCAATCTTGAGCCCAGTTGAATATTAAACAGTAATATTATTGGCTTGGTAGCCTCTTTGTAGGTCACATTAATGTTTGATGAAAGTTCCCCCATTTGTGCCTCTGAGGAAATGCTAACTATTAAAACCGCTCTTTAGTGCCACCATAACAGTGCTGATTACTTTCAAATCTAACTTTCCAGTTAAATCATTCAAATCAACAAGCATTCAAACACTGCCTGCATCAAAATCATTTTTAATTGCGGAGGTTGGATCCAGCTGGCCATCATGGCCGTTCAGCGTATGTAAAGAAATAGAGCTAGGAAAGATAAGGAGGTTAAATGAGAGAGAAAGGCCTCAAGTTTTAATTCAATTAACCTAATTTTCAGTGTTACAGAACCTGCCTATTGAGTACATTTACCCCGGCACTACCATGATAGTGGTTCTAACAACCTTGCCTATTGATAATCACAGAAAAAAAAAAAAAAATAACAAAACAAGAGAATTTTTTTTGTCTGCCACTGAACAAAACCTTAAATCACAGGACTTATATTGTCCAAGTAAACATAAATAAAGATGCAAAGTAGAGTTCCAGAGCTGAGTTATTTGGAGACACTTTGAAGAAGCAGCACTTGAGAAAAACTGGAGGGAGATACTGACAGTCAGACAGAAATAGAGAAAAGAGAGGCTAGAGGCAGAAGGGAGATAAAGGACGTTAAGAGAGACAGACTTTCCTTTGGCACCTGAGCCACAGTGGCAGTGCTCTTCTGTGGGCGGAAAAGGTACCAAGTGAAAGTAAAGAGACAAGACAGAAGAGGGAAGGAGGGAGGTTTCGCTAAACAGCTCATGCCCGAAATATCCTCCCTTGACCTTCTCTCTTTGAGGAGCTTTATTCTTCTCCCCCTTGCTGCATCTGTATATCCTGATTCGGTTCCTCCCACATCAGTCGCACCTCTCAAAAATCATCAAACGAGAGCCAGAGTTCATCCACCAGGAGTTCTCCTTCACAGCCTTGAACCTCAGGTCTGCAGGAAAACCTCCAGTAAACAGTGAGTGCTTGCAGAAAAAAAAGGTTCTTCAGGTTCTTCTGGAGCCGTTTCTTTATGGCACATGATGGGACTTATTTCTCGGTTTTGCTTCCACAGAAGAATCTCAAGTTCCTCCCTGGTCACTTTCACAGGCTCAGATCCTCCCGCAGGTGCTCCTCTGAGGTCGGTTAGTGCAGATCGCTCTGTGTTGAGGTTCTCCCCCCGGGGTTCGCGTCAGTGTGTGGTTCTATAGGTTCTCCCCAGGCTGATACTGGGGTTCTGTGGAGGTGAAGTAGTCCTCTAGGAAGCCCTGCAGGTACTCAAACGTAGGCCTCTCCTCTGGGTCCTTCCTCCAGCAGGACAGCATGAGCTCATGCAAGGAGCTGGGACACTCTGCCGGGCAGGGCATCCTGTAGCCACGCTCCACCTGGTCCAGCACCTCACGGTTAACCATACCTGCAGAAAGAAACAGGAAGTTGGATTTATGGAAACGGGAGACGGGAGTAATTTTAAAGGTCTACTGTGTAGGAGTTAACGGGATCTTGAAGTGAGGTGGCAGACTGCAAACAACTGACACTTGGGCCAAGCGTGAACTATGGTGGCCAACGCCAATGACCCTTTCTGGAGCCAGTGTCTGGTTTGTCCAATCTGGGATACTGTAGAAACAACATGGCAGACTTCTTGGAAGACGACTCACTCCATATGTAGATATAAACAGCTCATTCTGATTTAATAAAAACACAACAATTCTTTTCAGGTGATTTATACACTAACTAAAACATAGTTGTGATTATTATATTCAACCTGTATATTCCCCTAAATCCTACACATTGCGTATAAAGTAAAAGCGATTTTTTTTCAGAGCATGATATTCATCATTTATACCATTAAAATATTAAATAATCCATTCCATAATTTATTAAAATTCTTCATATTTTAGGGCTGCAATGTATGATTATCTTTACAGTTTATTTATCTAATGATTATTTTTGTTCGGTCTTTAAAATTTCAGAATTAGTTAAAAATGCCCATAACAATTTCCTAGAGTAAAAGATGATGTCGTCAAATAGCTAATTTTGTCTGAACAAGAAAGTTGTGTATTGGCAAGAATCTGGTGATGCATATCATGATATTTTTTCTTAAAAAATAAAAAAAAGAGGAAAACTTAAACAGTATGAAAACACCACCATTAAGTTGTTATGTTGGAAGAAGAGTCAAAAATAGTAAAAAATAAGTTAAAAAATTTTGCTGATAATATTAGTTGCTTGACTAATCAATTAATCAACTAATTGTTTCAGCTCTATTGTTTCGCACATTTTGTTAAAGAGACACTTGTTTGAATAGGGAACTGCTCCGGTATGGACACATTATGTGAGTCTTTACCTGGATATGGGACTCTGCCTTTAGTCGCCAGCTCAGTGAGCAGCACACCGAAGGACCAGACGTCTGACTTGATGGTGAAACGACCGTAAAGAGCTGCCTCTGGTGCCGTCCACTTGATTGGGAACTTGGCTCCTGAGGATTTTTTTTTAAACATTTTTTATTCGTTTTTTAACAAATTCTATACATTCTCTATAGCTTCATAAAAATGAAAGATGTGTAAAGATGACATGTGGACTCACCCTGTCTCGCAGTGTACTCATTGTCTTCAATGAGTCTTGCCAGGCCAAAGTCAGCCACTTTACACACCAGGTTGTCTCCCACCAGGATGTTGGCAGCACGCAGGTCTCTGTGGACGTAGTTCATCCTCTCCACATAGGCCATGCCTGCTGCAATCTGGAGGATGTGACAGAGAGTAGATGTTTTCTATATAATAATAAAAACAAAATATTGTGTAGTTTTATGGTGTCGCAGCTAAGCAAAAGTAATATTACCTGAGCAGCCATGTCTACTAGCTGAGGCAGACGAAGCATCTTTCCTGCATCCCCTTTAAGGAAGTCCAGTAAACTACCTGTGAGGCAAGATAAAACATATCGTAGTTAATGCATCAAATGAAAATTAACCACCAAATAAATAAGCAGTTGTCCATTATATGTTAACCTGAAAGCACAAACCATCACCTCTGTGTGTTTGTAGGCAAACTGATGTCATAAGCAATAATTTATGTGTATTTTAGAAATGTGTTGATAATAATGCTGATACAATACCTACATTTCAGTGTCAAAACAATGCTCTTTTGTTTTTTTTGTATCTTATTTTGGGAAATCTAAACCAGACAGTTTTCAATACTTAATGGTTTTCTGGTACTCTACAGCATTTCAGTTAGTACCAAGGAAAGAACAGATAAAAGGTTTGATATCCAGCATTTGTTACAGTCTGCATCCTGTATTACCTTGGCTCATATATTCGGTCACAATGTAGATCGGCTCCTCAGACACAACAGCATACAGCTGGACCAGCTTCTCGTGCCTCAGCTTCTTCATGACCTGTGCTTCCTGAAGAAAGGCCTCTGGAGACATGGTGCCGGGCTTTAGGGTCTTAATGGCTACGCGTGTTGTACCGTTCCATGTGCCTGTGCCATAAAACACAGAAAAATAACTTCAGGGCATCACTTCTTTAAAGAAGTGCTAGATTTCCTAATCTAATGTAGGCTTAAGGTAGAAGGTAGATTTACTGGAATAAAGGAATACTGACATTTTGGGATATGTGTTTATCCTCTTTCTCGTAGAGGGTTAAGATAAGAAGATCAATGCCACGCTCATATCTGTCCATTCGTAAAATCAGCAGCCTGCTAACTTAGCTTAGCATAAAAACTGAAAACAGACAGCTGGCCTGGCTCTGTTTGTAGGTAACAAAATCTACCTACCAGAACCTCTAAACTTACTAAGTAACACCTTATATTTAATCTGTACATAAAACAAAGTGATGTTTGAGGTTATGTGCAGAAGTATACTTTCCATGTCCATGTCTTTTTTAATGTATGCATAAAAACATTAATCTCAAAATGAGAACAGATGTTTCATGCCAGATTTAGGTATTAGCTAGTTTACATCTGCAGTCCCTGGGCAGGTACAAACAGAACAAATACCTAACACTAAAAAGACTTATCACACATAATAAAAAACATTACATTACAATGGACAATACAAATACATCAATATACCAACACTTCCATCTGTTATTGCTGTTCGAGGGAACTCTTTTGACTGTTTGGTACTGTATGGTTAAAGTACACTAAGCTAATTGTGGCGTTATTTTTTGTTACAAGTACAATATCCAACACCGACTTTAAGTCCTACACATAAGAATTCAACAGTGCAATATTTCAACTTGTTAACGCTCTTATTCAATACTGAGTTTTTACACACTATACTCTTGCATTTATATGTTGCACACTTGTAGTATGATCCACATATTTTAATTTTTCTTGTGCACACATACACATACACATACACATACACATACTACATACAGTATTTAGTATATTTTCATTTCTTGTTATACACATCTCGCCTTTTTGTATTTTCTTGTATATTTTCTTCTTGTTTCTATTGATGTAATATTTTATATATAGTGTTATATAATAATACATTTTTTCCCTGCATATTCCCTTTTCTATTTCTATTTTCTTTTCGTATAAGAGCAACTGTAACATCATCTAATTTCCCCCTGCAGATCAATAAAGTTATTACAAATCTTAATTTAACGGACAAACATTAGACTGTTATCAATCTTCTCATCCAACTCTCTGACAGGAAGCAAACAAGCTTATTTCCCAAAACATCAAACAAAGAATCAATTAGCTGTAATAGCTTTTTCCAGGATTCATATGATCAATGCACTTCAAGAAACGAGCAATTGATCTTCATATATTTTATATTCAATGTATTACCTGCCTGTTTACCACGGTGCAAGGTATTAAGTAAGTTCCACTGTAAAGTAGCTGTGTGTAGCTCTTACCCATCCAGACCTCCCCAAAGCAGCCCTGTCCCAGTTTAAGGTCTAGGCGGAGGGATTCTCTGGGAATCTCCCAGGCGTCTCTGGCCAGTCCCTGGGTCTGAGGTTTGGCCACAGGACACACGTCTGATAGAGCATGGCACAGCCCATCTGAGTGCTCTGAAAGACAGAACGGGCAGGTTAGAAACAGCAGTGTAAGAGGAGGTTTAAAATGTCAGAGAGCAGTTGTGTGTGAGTACTCACTGCGGTAGTGGAAGACTAGCTGCTGTAGGCTGGTGAACTGGGTGCGGGAGGTGATATAGAAGCCTCCACTATCCAGCTTCCTGATCTTGTAATGTTTAACATTCAGGCCTTTGGTGTTATCATAATCCAGCACTGATAGGCAATATGCCCCTGTGAACAAGACAAAACAACAGACACAGGCAGGTTTGAACAATACTACCAGTATGTGTATGTTGGCTTGTGTGACAGCTGCTCTGTGGAGTTTCCTAACAGCTGTGCAGGGCAAGTCCCTGACAGCCTCTTTAAAAGGCCCTGGAAATTCAACTAAGCCTGTCTGTCCTTGCTCATGGATCACTGCTAAGTAAAGTTTGATCTTTCTGTGGTAATCATCGACTCCTTTTGCACAGTCACTTTTCAGAAAACTACATTTGAAAACTGATAAATATTAAAGAAAATTTGTGAGGAATTTTGTGGCATCTAGTACAGAGGAATGCAGTTTATAACCAGCTTAAATTTCACCCATGTGCCAAGCATGTTAGGGTTTCTTCAGGAGGTTTTATTAATTATCCACAGATAAAAAAACAGACAAGGTGAAGTGAACGATAAAAACACTGAATAATGCACTTTCAAGTTAAAAGAAATCTGTGGGTTTGTGGCTTGTTGATTTTTCTGTTTTGTTTTTGTTTGTTTTTTTATGTCACAGAGAGGCTGGTAACTTCTGTCTATAGTGGCTTACGCAAAGACATAAATATCCCTATCTAGAGCCAGTGTTTAGTTTGTCTGTTCTGGGCTACTGTAGAAACATGTCGGAGCAACATGGTGCAATCCGAAGACAAGGATTCGCTCGCTGTGTACATGTAAACGGCTCATTTTAAGCTAATGAAATCATTCATTCTTATTTTCAGGTGATTATGAATTAAAGAAAATATACTTAAATTACATTCCCATTTGAAATGACAAATTACAAACCATTAAAAGAAGGTCAAGGTTATGAGGTCAAAAATAACAATATCAATGGAAAAATTAAGACCATACAGTAGTGACAGGAATTTAAACTTGTGAGGATGTGTTTTCAAAACGCTGAATAATAAACCTAACCTCTACACAAGTAAGGTGAAAATGAAAATGTAATCTTTTTTGATCTGAAGTTTTGCTGACTGGTGTTCAGTCTTATTCCCTAAATCAGGATAAAAAATCTGAGCCACACAGTAACCGAAATAACAGTCTATTAACCTGAAGTACCAAAACCTTAGCGTTATTCTAACCGTTAAACCTGTGCTCAACTTAACTTAACTTCCCCACGAAATAATGAAAAAATGTAACCAACTTGAATAAATAAGTAATAATAAATAAATGCATTTCTCGTCAGATGTCAGATCAGGCGCACAAACATCGCTAACAACATCTGAGATGATGATTTTTCACCTCTCATGTTCAAGGCTTTGAAGCACAAACAATTGGATGTATCATGATCCATCTGACACAATTTGCACTTTATTCAACATGTGAGCAGCATGCTTCTGCTCCTCTGCGACACACTGAGCCTCACATGTGACACCGAATACAGAACACACCCAGAGGCCAACACACCTCCTGCCAGAGCTCCTCCTACTCTCCCTGATCCTCCCCCTTTCCTACGAGTCTCCCCCCTCCTCAGGCCTCTCCTCCCCTCTCAGCGTGTGTGTTGGGAGCACAGAGACTTATAGCCAGAGGAAATCCAGCACCCTCCTAGACTGACCTACTTCTGGCAGAGCGATTCACCCCTATCCATTCACAAGGCCGACACTACTCCACTGTGCTCTTTTCCTTTTACCCCCACTTCCTCCAAAACAACCCCCTGAAGAGCCCGCTGACGTCACAGGGACGAGATCTGACTGCAGAGTTTTCAGAGAAAGATGCAAAACTCCAGAGAACAAAGATAAAATGCCATCGGCCAGTGTGAAAGTTAACAAATGACTTAATTATGAGGTTCTGTCTCTTTTAAACTGAGCCCCTAAAGATCTACTTATTTCAAAGTAAGATAACATCTAAGTAAACTCCAGGGACACAGAGAGAATGCCATCACATACTTTATTTTGCACATAAATAAAAAGCTCAGATTTTATGAAACTTGTGGAATTTGTAAAATAAAAAAAAATGTAATGCTATGATTCTCAGCTTCTTCTCATAATTTTCGAGAACAGATCTCAAATATATGCATTCTTTTTGTGTTTTTATTTTTCAAAGCAGCTGCTTTTATCTTGACAAATAAGTAATACATGCAAGTAGAGCAGAAACTAATGATTATTTTTATTATCTCCCTATATAATATTTTCATTTATCTTATTAGACATTTTTGTGAAATACATAAAAATCATATGAATTCTTGAGTTATGGCGAAAAACATGTTTTGTCAGGCCTTGACCTTTGACCACCGAAGTTGAATCAGGTTATCCTTCAGTAAGAGGGGGCGTTTGTTCTGAAATTGAGTGACCTCTCTCAAAGCTTTATTCATGTAAAGCATTCACGAGAACGCGGACACAAGATCACAGTGACATTTGATGACGAAAATCGAATCAGTTCATTCTTTAGTGACCTTTGCGCCAAATTTTAAGAAATTCCTTCCAGGCGTTCTCAAAATATTGCGTTCACAAGAATGTGATAGATGGACAGAGGTGTGTATGGAAGGAGAACATGTGAAATATTTCCTAAAGCTCAAGTTGACATATTCAAAGTGCTTGTTTTTTCTATTACTAAAACAAAGAACAAAAAAAGAAAATGTTTTTATTTGAGAATCTTTCATCGACTAATTGATTGGTTTATTAATCGCCTGTGCTGTACATACAAGCCCAAAGGCTTACTCTAGGTAATACAGCCTGAATTGGGAAATATATTGACCAACATTTTTTTTCAAGCAATTTTAAGCGTTTTGTACATTTAAGGTGCCCAGAAAGACACATTTCAGACATGGAGATAATCAGAAGAGCTGCAGACTGCAGCCTCTGGAGTGTCTGCTCTCTCACCTTTAGTGGTCTCGCTCTCCCTCACCAAGAAGGTTCCTCGTCTGTTCTGTAAGTTCAGAAGGAGCCTCTCAGAGTCGCGCCGAGTTATCTTCCCAAAATACCACCTGCCAAAGTGGGCCACGGAGAATAAGATCAGAGAGAAGCTACTACCGTGTGTCTAAAGCAGGCAAGCAAAAACACTTTTTGACTGGAGGATTGTACTGGATATATTGCAAAATATTCTCCCTATGCCCTTTGCATTAGTTTGTGTAAGTAGATATAGCACAGAGAATAAAGATATAGTCAGGCTTGGCACTAAGAAAAATGTTTTGTATCTCTAGGAAAAAAACTGCAAGAGTGAAACAGGGAGAGGATAATGTACTCTTCTGCTTGGATGGAATCCGACGGAGCCACATAGTTGCTGGGGATATAACCACTCTCTCCTGTCGTCAGGGAGCGAGCGAGCCACCAGTCCCCTTCTCTGTGACAGGGAGACAGAGACAGAGACAGAGACAGAGACAGAGACAGAGAGAGAGAAAGAGAGTCAGCCATAAACAGAGAACTGACCGAGGCAACCACATGTCTTGGTTTAATTATCTTTTATGTGATGGAGGAAGAACAATTACTCTGTATTTTTGTCTGTGGCTCTCAGCCAAAAGCCCACTAATTTCTAGTAAAGATGTAAATGTTTAAAAACAAGTCAAATATAGTTTCTTTTCTTTTTTTTTTTTAAAAAAAAGTCCTAACGATTTTCTATAACAGGTACTGTAATTTAAGCAAACACAAGTTTATTTTGCAGTGTTTTGGGACTATTTTCAGCTGCGGATGAATACATTTTTGCACTGGCTCAAGGAAAGTGTTTGAAGTGTTCGTGCAATTGACTCAAAATAAACTACAGTGCCCACTGCTCACTTTCATCTTTATAAAAGGAACATAACCAGTGCAACAGGGTGACTCATTTATGTGCTTTTAATAGTTTTTACACAGCCATGGATGTCTATGGAACAGAGGGATAAGGGACATCAGGCTTTAACTCAGCACACAAAACATTTTAGTTGGATAAATTTATTGTTGGATTTGGTCTTTTCATCAGAAATTTGCCAATTAGAAAAATATGGATCACAACCAGACATATCCATAAAAATACAATTTCTGCAGCACAGGATGCTTCTGATTGTGTCTTATGCCTAATTTTCACTGCATAGTTCAGCGCCACTCAACTCACTTTTGGTACTAGGCCCTTTTCCACTGTACACAGTAACCCCCAGTGTAGGAGGAATTTGCAGGTGATCACCAAAGCAATGCCATGTGAAACTGCTGTGGTGTCGTCTTCAAGGCAACATATGCTGAATCTGTTAATCAGCAACCAAACCAAGAAATATCTGCACTTTGTCATTTGTACAGCAAAATGAACATAGTGTGTTTTGCCATTTTTTAAAAAAAAAGTGGCCACTTGAAAATGGCTGGTTAACATGCTTGTGCTCTCTTGGTCCCTCTTAAAACACAGCCTGTTCTCTAATCATATTTTACTTGTACTTTTCACAGGATTTCTTTTGTCGTCTTTTTGCGAGTTAATGTCTTAGCCCTTAAATAAAAATAAAATATGTATATATTGCCTTTTACACATTTTTTTGGGTAAAATTCAATAAAATGGTAATCATAAAAAATTGTGGGGTTGCGCAGGCCGTCCTATGTCCCGCAAGTGACAATTCTCTCTAAACACTCTGCAGTTTTTTAATTCCACCTTCTACTATCTGCTCAGCTCGTTTTGAATCCTGTCCGAGCTGAAACCAAAAAAGCACCAGGTACTATCTGCACCTTCTGCAAATGAAAAACCAAAAAGAGCGAGGTGAGTTGAGTAGACCTGTGCTGCACCATGATGTGGAAATGAAGCATTAGTAAGAGGGTCTACCTGTGATACAAGTTGAAACTTCAATTGGTGAACTAACCAATAATGTTCTTTAGAAAGCAAATAGGAAACCTACAGATTTTTTTTTTAAAAATACACATCTCATCCCAGACTTAGGTGGCACAGAGTGAAGAAACACTGTTAAGAGAGGAAACAGACAAATGCAAACTTTTGTTCCACTTGTAATCCCTCAGATTATATTTAAAGCTTAAACTGTTGTTTTTAGAGACTTACAGTATGTTATCTACCAAGTAAATTAGAGCACCACATCACTCGACATCTCTTACTTTTACTAATTCATTGCTGTTACGCTACCAGCTAGATCAGACAAACCCACGCAGCAGCTAAGGGACAGTGAACAAAAGGTTGCATGAGACTTTTTTATTGCATTAAGTATTACTGACCTGAAGCTGTACTTTTTCCTAGGAGAAACCATGAAGCATGAGAGAGAAAGAGGGAGAGATAACAGACACAGCAGACACATCAAAACACAGCGTGGAGACACAGCAAGGCAAGCAGCACAGCACAGACAGATAGCAGAGGAGCCAAATATGCTGTGGGACTACACAGTGGGGTTACACCAGCTGCAGTGTTTTTTAAGTATCAAGTTCCACTTTACATTTCAGTGCATTTTATAGCATTTTTAATAATTCTACGACAGGACTGCAGCAATAAATCCCATGTAGGATGATAAATGATCACATCCCTGCATCATGTGGGATTTCTGGGTTCACTTTATACTCTTACTACTTTTCATTAAGTGTTTACATTTAAAATATTTAGTATACTGGAACAGTCTCATTGTATTAATGTTAATATTAATGTTAAAGGGGACCTATTATGTTTTTATTTATTTATCTTCTGTCATCTTATATATAATGTCACAATGTTGGATGTTCCTATTAAGTGACTGTTGGTGACTGCAGACGGGATAAAGTGCTGCTATATACAGTCATTCCCCAGCCGCAAGCACATTGCTGCATATGGCTACATGCAAAGGAAACATAAACTTGGTTAATATTTCTGCTTGAACATGTGCACTTCTGTTTAGAAGCTTGAAGTGGTGATCTTTACTTGGAGAAAGTGCCAATGTTCTCCTTTACAGTAATTTTATGGCTGCAGTGATGGAACAGAGATACCTATATGTGAAAACCCTATAATGCTGACCAATTAGAAAAGACTGGGCCTTTTTTGGGAGGGCCCTTGGATGAAATTTTTAACTTTTGTTGCGGTTTGGCCTTTCCTTCACACAACAGTGATTTGGGGGCCTTAAAAACACAAACTTTTGAAACCAGGTTCCAGCGTGTAATCTTTTGAAAACGTAACCCTTCCTCGTAAACTGGCGATGCGCGAGAACGTGACGTCATGGCCGCACTTTGTGCATGCACATGGTGTTCTTCTTTAATGTGTCATTACAAAGTAACACCACCAACTAGCCTGACATTGCATACCACAGCGTTTTCTGTTGTTTCTGCAGATCCGTGTACGTGGGGAACGATTTCACAAGGTTATCATATGAACACAGATGTTTAAAAAACAATGCAAAGCAAAGACTTTTATGTTTTTAATAGGGCCGTCCTTGTCTAAATGTGGCTTGAGACAGAGGGTTTAAATTAAAGCATGTAAACATGTTCTAGTAGACACCAAAAGTGCAATAATTAACCCTAATTGAGCATAATGTGTCCCCTTTAAGAATTAATTCATTATATTTTTCAGCCCAACTATGTAGTGCCAGACTATAGATAAAGAACAGCACAACAGACTTGTGAGAGAAATTTATGGAAAGAGCTCATAGGAAAGGAAAAACAAAAAAAAACAAACAATGGGCCTCATTCACCAACTGTTCTTAAGACAGAATTTCATCTTAAAACCCACTTACGCCGTTTTTATGAAGATACTGACATTCACAAATGTCTTCTTGTTTGGGATTTCTTCTTAGTTAAGAACAGAATCGATGGAGCGCTCGTTGCACATTTTGTGCGAACATATTGGTGAAAAGCAATTGGTTATTGCATTTTCTTCAATTCAAAAGTTGTATAACATTATAGAATTTAAACCACAATAACATTTTATCATGTATAATTTTTTTTAAAATATTTTAATATGATTTGTTATTAATGATTTCTGATTATTTTATGGCCTTTTAAAATAAAGTTCAATTTACATCAGTTATGTTAATGGAAACAATGACACCTAATAATTACTGATTGATTGCACTAGAAAATATCACTGGAGGTTCAGGCGGGCAGAACAAAAAATGAAAGTTCAACTTTATCTTCTTCAGTTTCTGTGTGTACACACAGCCTTGCAGTCTCATGCACTTTTATGAGGATTTGTGGGGTGTTTACTTTTGTGATCTTTACCGATGCTAACAAGGATCAACTGGCAGACACTTTCGACAACAAAAACAACAGGCTTCATCATTATAAGAAAACAGGTGCAAACAATGCTGACATTTAAGAACATGTCGTGAATCTGACAAAACCTTTTCTTTGGATCTTTCTTACACATTTATGAAAATCTTTGGAAGATATCGGTGAATGACACCCATTGTTATGATTTGTAGGAGTTTTTCTCTGGTTGCTTTTACTTGGAAACAGCAGCTTTTAAACCAACATTTCATTCTTCATTCTGAGACTGAAACCTACCTTCTGTGTAAGTCAAGCAAAAACACAGACAAACTTCAACATGTGCTGATATCCAGCAGGAAAACACATCTTTTAGGTGTTATGTGTGTAAAGTAAAAAGATGTGTGTTGTGATCTTGCTTTGTCACACTGTCTATAAAGTGTTTTAAAAGTGAGGAAGAGGACAGTTGCCCAAGAGGAACAGAATGCGTTAGTAAAATGCTGTTCTGCTCTTTTAGTCAACAGATGGAGGAGATCAGACTCGGCTGTCTGCATCGCTCCAAAGTTACCAGCTCCGACTGTGTTCATTCATTTACACATTATGCTCACGTGTGCGTCTACAAATCTGTTCATTTAGATTTTCTGCGAAGTTGTGGCATCGAGAGAGAGAGAGCGGCTGTTGATTCTTACGTGTTGTTGACAATCTGCAGCCTGTCGCCTTTCCTAAAGGTCAGATCAGATGCTGTCCGTGACTCATAGTCATACAGCGCCACAAATGTAGTGACACCTCCTGCAAAAAATAACACACACAGAAATACACATTTAGGGAACAGTGTAATTTAAGAAACTTCCTTTAAGATCTATTCACATTCACTTCCATAATCTAACTTCAGTAATTCAGGTCTAACCCTTGACGATCATTTGCTCTCTCCACTGTAAAGCTATAAATCTTCAGTCTATTTTCTTCTGCTCCATATCTGTGTGAAACAATTTACCAAAGCTTAATGAGAAATATCGACATTCAGACGACTTGTGGAAGATCATCCGTGAAGGACAAAGCCATCATACCAGCGGCTTTCTATATTCTGTGCAGCTTTCTTTTAATGAACCACAGATCTAAACCTGGGGACTCTCCAGCCAATCATCGATCGGCTCATTAGATGCACAGGAGGAGGCGGCCAGCAGATAAACCAGCAGCCCTCCACTCTGGATGGAGCAACATTAACCTAACCATCTGTCCGGTCTAGACACATTACAGCTTAATGTCAGCTAAAAATCTGGACAGGGCAGCTCAGATGGCTTCAAAGTCAAAGAGAAGGTTTTAAGTCTGTTTGTCAGCTCATGATGGGAAAATGGAAAATTTTCTGAGGAAATATGACTCACTGTGAGTCAGTTTTTATATATTTTTCTCTGAACTTTTCTGATCTCAAACTGAAAGCGCGTCAGGGCTGACTGGGCTGACTAGGCTGACTGGGCTGACTAACAGATAAGTCAAAGTTCTCATCAGATCTTATTAAATCTGTTCCCATTCTGCAGTTATGCTTAGATTAACAACTTGACACGAATATAAGTGTCAGGTTGTGTGAAGGCACAACCTGCCCCACTCTCCCCTGATTGGGTGGTATCTGTTTCTTCCTACTTTCCTGGAATTTCACTGGGGTGCAGTAAGTGCCGGCAACCTGTTATATGGTAATACCTTGATACCGCCCATGCCTGGCCAGCACTAGTTGCCTTCGTTGGTTGGGTTAGTTAGATTTAGCCATGAAGGTAGAAGAAGGTAGAAGGTAGATTTAATAATCATTTTTTCAATCAAGGTTAAAAAAACAAGTGGGATTGGTTATGGGTTAGGTAAGAATGTCAGGGTAAGCCTAAACCAGAGGCAGAGTAAGGCAAAGTAGGGCGGATTATATCTTTGCTATCCTAAGAAATGCAAATTCGCTGTCTGAACAACGGTGGTAACTTCATAAACGGTACTAAATGCTGACACAACAATGCTGACAGAGCTAACAGTGTTAACAAGGGGGGAACTGAAGGGTGGTCGCTACACATTCACAATGATGCTGCAATGCAGTATTTGCTTTATGAGTGCAGCACAAAGTAGTGTTAATGAGCTAGCCAGGGAAATACACACATGCACACCTGACCAGACCAGCTTACCACAACAAACCACAGAGAAGCTCTGTTTCAACACACACAGAGGTAGCGTGACTTCAGTCTCTGCTCAGGACGGCATTACTCTCTCTCTTTCTTTAAAGCAGATATTGATATTTTGGAAAATACAATGATTAAATTCCAATCAATATCACTCTCATATATGTCCTTCTGATAGGAAGCTGGAGTCAGGAAATCTTTAGCTCAGCTGAACAGAGTAAACAGGGAAACAACAAAAATCAGCCTACCAGCACCTCTGAAACTATCTAATCATACAGGAGGTTATGTGCAAGCTATTTCTTGGCATTTGTCATGATAAGATTGTTGCACCTGGACAAAAAATAATCTGGCATACAATTAAATTTTGTAAAAATCAACAAATAAAATCTAACATGCTGTTAGGTGGATTGTTGCCCTTGGAAAGAACTTTACACTAAGCTAAGCTAACCAGCTGCTGGCTGTAGCATGTCATATTCAACTTTCAAACATTACAGTTGTATCTATTTTTTCATCTGCAAGAGTAACACTGTTGACATTAAAAATAATTTCTCTGACTACCTGAAACATACAAATTAAAGAATAAAATCTTGATCAGTACAATTTGTTATGTAAATGAACTTTTTTCCTGTACTGAGTAAACAGTCCCACATTGAACCCTTCAAAATATTTCCTACCTGACAAAGGTCCTCTCTGAGGCGAGGTGATGGTACCTGTGTGGTCCACCCCTCCAAAGAGAGCCAGCTCAGGAGTGTTTGTCGGGGCGAGCTGGTGCTGCCCTTGATGCCCCCGCCTGCCTGTCCCGACCGCAGGGCTCCTATTGGGGGTTTGGGTCTGCTGGGCGGGGCCCAAGTGGTGGAAGTGCCCGCTGTCCGAGCCTGTGCCGATGGTGCCGTCCAGGCTCATGGAGCGCTGGCCCGGCTCCTTGGGCTTGCTCTTGCCTGCCCCCATGTGCAGACCTGGGAAGAGAGCCAATGATGAGTAAGAATGCAGCAATTTAAGTCCCAAGAGACTGAAAACAGGCCTCTTCCAGGCTGTCAACTCTATTTCTTGTAATATGCCATTAAATGATTAATACTATGCATCAATCATCAGACATTTTAATAATCGTTCCATTGATCAAACAATGGAATCAATTGTCATTTATTTCAAGGGAAAAAAACATTATTATTGGATTTCAGCTTCTCCAATGTGAGAACTTGCTGGTTTCATCTGTTTTATATCCTTGTAAACATAATAACTTTGGATTTTTGGACAGACAAAACAAGACAATTGAAGATGTCAACTAAACATGACTAAACATGTCATTGACTGATCATGAAAATACTTGACAGATTACACAATAATGAAAATAATAGCTGGTAATAGTTGCAGCCCTCACATTTCCTGTAAGGGCCAACATTTCAGGCTGATCTGGTGCAGCCAACAGAAATCTGAGCCAGGCCTCCTCTTCTGTGCACTAGTAGTTTTAGCTAATCTCTATAAACAGATTTTAAAAAATAAATAGATAAAATAAAAGCTTATATAAAGCTGACTTGTTGTCAGACGATAGCCGATGATTTCAAGATTACATTTTTGGCCGATGCCTTCTGCCTCTCCATATGTCTGCATGCCATTCAAACATCACATGGTCAATACTACTCGGACTAAAAACAGAATAGAAACAGAGACCAGAACACTCCTGATATTAAAATCTTGATGCCAAATTTATGCTTTTTTAAATCCCTTTTCAATTTAAAAAAGTGACATTTTTATTAAGCTTTGTATTTAATACCTTAAATTTCTTCAAATAAAATGTGGTTCTAGATTCTGAGAAAACTCCACTAACCTCTGGCACCCTGCTAGACTCAGATCTACTTTCATCCTGGCAGCAGTGACATGGCTAAGAGGAGGGCATGTTAATGTCAGTTTGCTTTTCATTTTCTTAATATTTAAATCAAGACATAGGTACATCCTGTTCAATGAGAAAACATGTTGCCAAATCGCACACAAAAAAAGCAACCTTAATTCTATTTAATTGGAAAACTGGAAATAAGCAGCTCTTCGTTTACATTGACACTGAATAAACATGACTGGAGATGAAAACTGAAAACAACTCCACTTCATTCAGAAACACGAACTGACCCTGTTTCAGTTTCTATTCATTCACCTTCCTCAAACAAAAAACCCTCTCAGCAGTGTGTGCTCTGAGCGTCACATTCATCTTTGCTCGCCACAGAGTATCCTTGGAGCTTTTCCAGGTTCAGTTAAAACCGTTTAGCATGCAAATACTCTGAGAACAGGGCACCTTGAAACTGCCAACACATTCATACATTCAAGGTCATTCCTATCTGTTGATTCAATCTGTTCTGAATCAATAAGCATCTACAAAGGAAAACAAACAAAGGAGCAGCGGGCTGCGATGAAACCGAGCACTAACTCTGGTGAGTTGACAAGGACAGAAACAGTTTCACCTCCTACAGGTAATTATGACCCCGCTTCTCTTCTCCACCCTGATGCAGAATACATCTATTATGGCCTGATAAATGCAACAAGAGTGCACTGTCATCATGAGCGCAGACAAAGACAAACATGCTCAGACAGTCAGGTGCACCCACAGAAAGTTGGAGTGCCGTGTTCACACACCAAGTCCACCCCTCAAGGCATTGCAGAGTGACTCACTGTGAGACCGGCTATTTCAGGCTGGCTGAAACAGAGACAGACATACACACATGAAACAGCCTTGTTCCTTTGTGAATAGAGGCACTCTCAGTTCCAGACAGAGTGTATGCGCTGTGTCTGTGAATGTGTATGTGTATGTGTGAGCAGCTGTTCCTTGGTCTCTGGGAAACGAGGCTCTATCGCGCAGTAACACCCACCCATAGTTGCATCTCACATCCTTTTTTCCAACACATGCATGTATGCGTGTGTTTCCAGCACAGTTGTGAGAGTCTGATAGACAGGACAGAGAGGGTTATTAACAGACAAGGAGGAAGGAACTGGCAGTGGCTGTAAAAAGAACGTGTAGGTGGCTGTTGTATGCTGCATGGACAGCTGAGGCTTAGTGGGTGTTTTTAAGTGTAATGTGTGAGCGTAACATAATTACACAGGTACGGGAAAACTCAAAGGTACGGAGGGATTTCACTGTGGAGCTGTGTGGGTGTGTAAGCTGCTGAGTGTGTGCACAAGCATGAGCAATTTCAAGCACACACGTACGGTCATGCAAGCTTTGATTCAACTCCTGCCAGGATGTAATCTGGCTCGCTGGGGGGTTAACGTATCCCATGGTGCAACACTGAGTCACACAGAGATAGGCCCATAGGCCTGCAGGAGAGATGGACAGGACTGTGTGAATTGTGTGGAGAATAAACCGTTCGATTTTACCAACTCACTCGGGTATCAGTGATGGACTGCTGCTGCCTCAAACATCTACCGGCTCACTGAGGATCAGACACACTTAGATTCAAAAACTTAAGCAGAATGGGCAGACAGGACTGCGACTGATCACGGTCTATAATAATAATAATCAAGGCACTTATGCAACAGATATATATTTAGTGATTCACGTAGTCAATATATGCATACAAGCAGATACTCGAGGTGCTTGAATCCACGCAAAAAATTACTGAGCCAATGCCGAGACCGAAAAATAGTTGGTGATTCATATTTTAGGCTGGAATATGCCTTTAAATGGAAAGTTCACCCTAAAATAAAAAATACATATTTTCCCTCTTACATGTAATACTTTTTATCAATCTAAATAGTTGTGGTGTGAGTTGCAAAGTTGGAGATATTGGCCGTAGAAATGTCTGCCTTTTCTTGAATATAATGGAGATGGCATTCAGCTTGTGGTGCTCAAAGCACCCAAAAAATGAAAAAGAAAATTTAAATAAACTTAACAGCAATGTTTTTGTCCAGAAATCATGACCCTGTTACTCAAGATAATCCACACTGTTGTGATCAGTTTCATGAAATAACTATTTTCTTTCTACTTAAGAACACCCAGCAACTGTAATACGGTGCAGAAGGAAGCGTGCCTCTTCGTGTGCATGAGAGGCTCGTGCTGGTGACAGCAAAAATGTTAATATTAATGGCATCATTCTCGACTGAGCTGTATCGTTAACTAGCTCAGTGTTGTTAGGTGAGCTTGTAGTAAATGTACTTCCGTGCAGTGATTCGGTCTGTGGGTGCAGTTCGGTAGAAAGAATATAGTTCCTGCATGGACCTGCTCATAATAAGGTCTGTCGATTATTATAGTAACCAGGTCATGATTTCTGGAAAGAAAAATTGCTGCTGAGTTTTTCAAATGTATTTTTGAGCATCACATGTTAGGTGCCATGTAGTTGTATATCAAAGAGATGACAGCCATCTCTACAGCCGAAATCTCACTCTGCAACTCACACCAAAACAATCTAGATGATAAACAGCACTACAGGTAAAAGGGAAATTATGTATTTTTGATTTCAGGGTGAACTCTCCCCTTAAGTCTCCATTTTTAACTACTTCACAGGCTTGTGTTCTATACATCTCTTACAATATGCAAAAACTTGATATCCTATTGAATGTCAAAATTCTTCAGCTCTCTGAACAGAAGAGAGGCCTTCTGGGAGGGTTTCTCAAGCTCTGGTTAGAGATTTCAGACCTCCTGACTCCTCTCTTTAATGGCCAAAAGCTCGAGCACCTGAACAACAGCACAGCCCACAGAAGCACAGTGATTTAGTAGTGGATTAAAAGGCAAAGATGATACAGCAAAACATCAGATCTAACAATAGGGTTTCAACAGTAACTTCTTCCAGACTGATCATTATGTCTGTTGATGTAGTTTTCTGATTAAAAAAACAGTGATGTGCTGATGTGATACAAGAAGAGAAAGTTGGAAAATGACACTAAATGAGCTGAGGGGGATTCAATATCCCAACTGATGGTAGGTCTAAAAGTTCGGATATGCAGTGAGTGCTACGTACAATTATTAAACACTTAAACAATTGCATGTACTGCAGTATGCACTGAATACTGTGTAAGATCTGACTTTCAATTAGGAAAACAGACTGAGCAGACACTGATAAGCAGAGGTAATAATGATGACACTGTGAATACATCCCAATACAGTGATGGCAGAGACCATGTCCTGAGAGAGTCACTTTCCCCTGGTTCTCTGCACGCTTCAGGACGCTGCAAACACCAGAGGACCCTTGAAAGCCTCAGAGCCTGTGTATGTAAACAACAGAGCTAGCACCGTGGCCGAGCTTCACGCCTTTTCCTAATATGGTGTCGAGAGTTTCTTAATATCAAGAAGTGCCAACATGTGGCTACTTCCAGCATTGTGATACAAAATGAAGGACCAAAGAGGATGCAGTGAGGGGGACAAAAGTCTACTGGACAAATAAAAGTACCAACAAGTTTAAATTAAGATTCTTCCACAGAGAGATGGGGAAAAAATTAAGGAATGGAAGATGAGAGAGATTTCAATCCCTTGTGAGCTTTTTCCATTCAACAGGAGCATGGAGGAATGTGGGAGAACCAGACGGCACCGCACTGCTGCGACTGCCAGAGACAGCACCAAGGACAGACACCTGAGCAACGGGAGGGCGGGATGAGAGGAAGCAAGCAGGGACACGGGGGTGGAGAGGGGGATGCAAATCAAAATCTGTTCTTAATTTGCTTTTAATTTAAAGCACTATGAGCTGCATTGATGTGCTATAAAAACAAGCTATGCAACATGTGGTTTAATAATGTCGGAACAGCTACAATAATGCACAGACATGCTGAGTGTGTGAATAAAGTTGTGCTAATTTGTGTTGTGGGAAAGAAGATTTGAGAAACAAAAGCTTTGTTCAAAGGCAAAAGCTCTCTTAGAGGTATTTACCTAAAAATCTTGATTGAGTTCCAGAGAACTTCAACTTCTGCAGTATATTTATCACTTACCTTTGTCTGTCTCAGTCTCACTATTGATCAAAATCTATGTAACCGTCTCTGTACATGGACTGAATAACGTGGGGAAATTCAATAAAGTAAGGGAAGAGAGTACAGATGCCTTGAAGGAATTTATTTTAAAAAAGCAGACATGTCCAATCACCTCTCAGATACCGAAACTGCATCAGGTCGACACAAGCCAGTGTTTTCATTATGTTTCATTTGTGCACATGCTCCAATCTTTCAAGTCTGTCATATATTATGAAACCTGTTTGGTTGCTGTAACCCTTCCTCCTGTCCTTACAAGTCGGTGAGATATTCCTGCTTAAGGCCGGACACTTAAAACAACATCAAACCTAGTGACGAAGGTCAATCGCTGCCTCATGTCGCCTGTGTCGCGGTCAAGAAATTAAAACCTGAACACTATGCTTAGACTAAAGCCAGCAAGCATGTTTGTTCTGGGCCTGCGTGAGAGGAAATAACTCTCCATACAAGCAGGCTGTGGTAGTCTGTTTTTGACATTAAAAAATTGACATTACGTGACCGACATGACGGATTTAAGACGCTAGTTAGTCAGTTAGCACATTAAAAACACAATCTAATGTTAAAAGAAAAAGGAAATTTACCATGCGCTAGCAAACGGTGACACAATTACAAACTTATTCTCCCAAAGACCTCAATGGCTTAAAAAAATAATCTTACCTAATATAACAAGTCCGTTTTGATCAAACACCCCTTTGACTTACGCAGTTCGTTTGCTTTAATCCCGCACTTTAATTTCTCCTCTCATGCACTGAGCAGAGCTGAGCTGTCGATTAGACATGGACAAACTAGTGTCAACAGTGCAGGACACAACACAAAAACTAGCACTCATCTATGGCCTGACACTGACCAACGGCTAACCATCGGTTTGATGTGTCAGAGCCCTAAAAAAACAAAGTTTTGTGTTTTTCAACCTGGATTAACTAATGTTTACAAACTACTTTTTAAACTGCATTGGCACAGGAGACACAGGCTGCAATGTAGTGATGTGTGACATTTGTGGCTTTGTATGAAGCTTCTCAACAACTATCGGATGGATTTTCATAAAACATTGTACAGATAATTATGGTGCCCTCGGGTGGATTTTAATAACTTTGGTAATCCACTGACTTTTCAACCAATGAACCAAATCAAAATTTGGTTGTAGACTCATAGTCCCTCTTTTCTATACTGTCCCTCCGCCATAGCTCAACAAGGAGCCATTGTTCGGGGACACAATGAGGTATTGACTGTAACTTTGGAGGACACTGACTTCATTAGACTAACTCGAACTACTGAAGCCCCAGATCCTAGACTAAAGAATGCACTTTGCACAGAATGAAGACTGTAGATTTAGACTCTTGCTTTGGAGCTGCGTCAGGAAGGGACCTCTTCAGGGACAGGAGTGACACAGGTTAGGTTAACCCTTTGAAACCTGAATAAACTTTTCTGTGCTGCTTTCGGACACCTTTCACAAGTATTAAAACCTCTGAACCTTGAGCACATAGGTGTGATTTCTTTAAAAACATGAAGGAAAGGTCAATGAGCAATTTGGTGAATAATGTTCCAAAAATTGCAAGAAATTAATGAATTTGTTTATGGAAAAATTTTTGTCTTGTTTTTTTTTTCCTTACTAATTATCAGATAGTTTTATTGTACTTTTTAATAATTTCCTGCTAATTTTTGGGTCATTTCTTCTTTCTCTGCTCATTGCCTTCCTCCCGGGTTTAAGAAAGAAATCAAGCTAATTTGCTGAGGTTTCAAGGAGTTAACAGGAAGAGAGTAAGCATGTGAGTGTTGTATTAAAAAACAAAAAAATATATGAACCTATCCTTTAAATTCTTGATGATCCAAAGTCAGCATTGTGCACCTTTACTTCAGGCCTCCCAATTACCTGCACATTGGAGTCTTATGGGGAAAAAAGTCAAGTTGCTGGTTTCTAATTTTATCTGGACATTACCCTGAAAGTTCCCTACTATAAATGCAGCAATTTGTTAGATAATGTTTCAAAGTGCTGCATTTAAGCCCAACTTCCATTTGATTTTGCACAGGTTCCAACTGCAGGTCGAGTTGAACTCTCCCTCACATTTCCCCTGTCTAATCAGCATTTGTAATCCTCCATCTGAAGCTGAGCACACAAGCTGTACATTTCTGGTCAGGCACATAAGCACATTTGGCCATGACAAACCTCACTGAGTCACAACAGACGGTAACAGTTGCCACTGTGCTGCAGAGAGTGAAGGAGCTCGAGCCAATGTTTCAGTCGAATGGGAAAATTACAGTTTGCCCTGGGGAGGAGCAGCGAGGGAGGGGGGAGACGATGATGGTTCCTCAAGATCAAAACAAGAGGAAATGTGCACATTAGCATCACTGTCCAACCCTGCTATATGATAACATGAAACTACGCAGTCCACATATATAATACACAGATTATCTATATATAGCCTGCGTTAGAGAGAGCAGGCAGTTGCTTTAAAGAGGGCCAACGAAAAGACAATGCAGTCATGTAACTATCAAGTCTTGTCCCATTTCAGTACTGTGGATGCCTCGATCAGATATTCTCTGTTATCTTTTCCCCAAATTCTTTTGCTGACCCCACTCACATTGCCAAGTCTGAGCCTGTGTCCAGCTGTCCCATCTCAGTGACAAAAACTGAGAGGCAAAAAGAAAAAGGAAGAGGAGGAGGAGAGGGGAATTTTGGCTCTCAGCTGATAAAACCTACTTCCGTTTTCTGTACATCTTAACTGGAGGCTCATGCTGCAAGTGGAATAGCTGCTGTTACATGCCTGACTCTGTAAAGGAGGGCAAAGGGTGGGAAAGAGGACATGAATGCTATTTCATTACAGAGTGGCCACACTCTTAGTAAATTATTAACTCTACAGATTCATATGACTTTTATTAATGACAGCCTCGAGTAATTTACAGACAGCATCTCTTATTTCTGTGATTAACAGAACGTTAAAATAAACTCAGGCTCCTACTGTACCTGCAGGCCAATGACACTCAACTTGTGGGTGCCTAGTGACAGCCAACCTTTTCTAATTCACAATGAAAACAAACTCATTCACACTGGAGAATTTTTTTTTTTTTTTTTTTTTTGCATTTTATATTGTGAGTAAGGTGCCAGCATGCTTTTTTTTTTAAAAAAGGCATTACAATAGAGCTTGTTTCTTACAGGGTTGGTACAGACTAGGGCAAGTCAAATTCAAGGACTTTTACCAAGCACTCATTTTTATTTTAAAAAAATAGTTTTTTGTCTCCACAACCATCTGTTGTAAGAGAATTGAGAAACACATGCTACCAGGGCCTAAAATTAAGTTATTATTAATAACTGGTTAAATTATTCATGAATGCGACTGGCAAATAACAAAAAAAGTTTAAAACCATTATCAATTACATTTAATAAAATAATGCAATATTCACTTCTCCTCTCAATTATATTCAAGTACTTTTTCAAGGACCAAGTTTAAAAATGTCTGATTTTCAAGGTATTCCAGATCAAGTAGCCCTTTTGATTTAAAGACCCCCAGACAAAGGTCCAGGCTATTTTTTTTAATTAATCATTATTAATGTTTATGTACTAACTGGCCCCTGGTCT
Organism: Plectropomus leopardus; assembly: GCF_008729295.1. Classification (NCBI taxonomy): domain Eukaryota; kingdom Metazoa; phylum Chordata; class Actinopteri; order Perciformes; family Serranidae; genus Plectropomus; species Plectropomus leopardus. The sequence goes on along the minus strand of NC_056464.1, from coordinate 21,314,005 downwards.
CCTGTCACTGTGTAAAAGTGGCCCTCCGAAAGGAAGCTGAGTATTCCTGATATGTAGGTTATATATTCTTTTAATGGGGCGACAGTACCAGGAACATGAAAGCCTGTTTGACACTTAAAGCCAACAAAAGCTGCAACATTCAAGCAATTAATCAAGTAGTCAATTAAAAGAAGAATAATCAATTACATTTTTGATAAATGATTAAATCACTTAAGGTTTTTTAAGGAGAAATTGCTCAAAATCCAGCTCCTCAATTAGCAACATTTTCTAGTTTTCTTTGTCTTGTATGACAATAACTGGAATATCTTTGTTTTGAACTGCACAGACAAAACAATTCAAAGCGTATGAAGATGTAGCCTTGGGCCTTTTGGAACGTTTTTCAATATCTGCTGATGTTTATAGACCAAACACTTATTTGAAAACTCTAAGTAGATTCATCAATAATTAAAATAATCTTTAGTCACAGACCATTATCAATCTCTTACTGCTCTCTGAAAGGCAACATTATGAATTATGACCCCTTGTGTGCACTCTCTCAGCTTGTAAAAAAAACCCTTTGAAATAAAGTCAAACAACAATTTAACTATTTTAAATGTTATTTTTCATGCTATGTACCTTTGTGTTTGTCAGATGAGGCTAGTATATTACAGCACCACCTCAGGCTGCCCAGTGTTAAAATCCCAGTGTTGAGATTTCCCATGATTCACGTGTCGTTTTTGCAAACCTGATTCAACTGCTTTATGGAAATTAGCTGGAACATATCCAAATCCCAAAACCGACTGTAAATAGATTAGCCACATAATTAAAATTCTATTTCCACGGGATTAAACACCAGTTGTCAGCAAAGCTGCTTTCAAAGAAACAAGGGGTGGGGTAGTAGCTGCCTACAGGAGTAGCAGCTGTCAAGATGATAACGTCTTTGCTATGGGAGGGAATTAGAACAAAAAAAAAATCCAAAAACATAAACAGTTCGTGTTTGCCAAACTGATCCACATTAACGCACGTAAACAGGGATTTGTGAATGGGAACAGGGATACAAGGCGACAATGCTGCTGTGACAGGCTCGCATACAGCGCATATGCGGCCTGATGAATCAAAACAGGTGCTGTTACAGCTCCATTTTGAATTTCGATGGATTGTTGGCTCTTATTTTCCGTGCGCAATCGATTTACTGCGTTTTCATTAAGCATTTTGTGGTCGCGAGGAGGTCCGAAATATGACATTAGCACATACGGTGCGTATTTTGTACGGGGGTGTAGTAAATCGTCAACAATGGAGCCCTGGCACAAACTGAGTGGCACTGACCAAATGTGCAAGCAGCACTGACTGAATGGCCTGTGCAACAATGAAATACAAGTCAGTGTGAGAGAGGGGTATCACACGATGTGTGTAAAACATCAGTACGGGAGCGCACGCAGCAACAAACCAGAAACCATGGGTGCAATTTCGAAATAAATGTAAATTTCTATCAAGCTTTAATTAACTCACCTTTGTCGCGTCTGGAGATTCAGCCCAAAAATCAGAGACGCGCAGCGAGGAACCGTGTTAAATCCTTATGGCTGTCCTCATTAGAGAAATAATGGAAGCGGATGGCCAGTAGCTGTAGAGACCTCGGGCCAGCCACGAATCCCATTTAGCGAATATCGGCAGAATCGCGGAAAGGGGAGGTCATGTCGGGGACTGGCTTCGGGAGCAGAGGGCACAGCTGCCGGGGCGGCTGCGGTGGGCCGGACAAACACACACCGACCCTTCGGTGAAGCAGCCTGTTCAGCTGGGGAGAGTCGACGGCGCGCTAAATTCATGCGAGGAGGCAGGAGTGGTGTGGTGTGGAGGAGACATGCCTCGTAAGGGGGGAAGGCACGGGATTGTGCATCACTGACGAAACACGAGAGCGCAAATATGATGAGCCTGGATTTTACGCTTTGTACGCAGCAGGCGGCGGAGGCACGGAGATTCACGTTGTGTTGCGTAACTCGACGCTGTGTGATAGTTGAATTCAGCGAGGCGTTGGCAGGCACGACATGACAACACCCCCGATTAGCTTTTCTAAAAATCAACGAGAGTCACGACCCGGAGTCGCTTTTTTGATATTAAAAGTAATTACAACAACACGCAAAAATACTTAAATTTTAAATTTTAATTTTGATAACATTTTAAATATCTTTGTTGCCTATTGTGTTGGTTTAATGTTTATTATTTATTATCGTCTGTGTAGTAAGTCATTTTTCTTCTTTCTTTTAGTGCTCTCATGTATACCTGTGTTGTTGTTAGTCGGACTATTTTGTAAATATATTTTGTTAAATAAAGCTGGAAAAAAACGTATTATAGGGAAGTCATCGGTGAGGATCGGAACTACGTGCTGGAAACAACAGGAAATAAACTTTATTCATTTAGTGCTTTAACTTAATTAAAATAGCCAAGCTAGCAACATTTGTTGAGGAAACACTCAGTGTTACTTAATATTACTTAAATGAAATGCCTGATTAGATTTAGATGTGACTGAATGTGAAGTTATTCAACAAAAGTGACCAGTTGCTACAAATTCTTTAAATACAAATCATTTTTTGTGAAGTCTTTTTAAAACCTATGTTGCTATGTTAGAGGGCATAGACATATATAATATGTATATATGTCTATAGTTAGAGGGTTCCCACGGATCCGTACAAAGTCTTAAATGTCACTGAATTCGTTAATTTAAAAAATAAGACCTTATTTTGATTTAAAATCTTTAAAAAGGTCCAAAAATGCCCAAACATGGGAAGTCGAATTTTATTTTATTGTACTGAGGGCTGGGTATAGTCGAGAACATCGCAATTCAATTCAATTTCGATTCTTTGGGTCACGATTCGCTTCCATTCAATATCGATCAGTTGTGTCGTTATCGATTCAGTTAGGTGTGTTGATGTCAGAAATACCCAGATAATTCATTAAAATACCTTCTGATATGTGTTCAATAAAGTGTTCATTATCTGTATTGATTTAGAACAAACTGACACCAAACTTATTTTACCATTAGCCTACATTTTTATTTATTAAACAAATTTTAAAATAAAATTAATTTAAAGTACAGAAAAGTGCACATTTTTGCCTGAGCCGAACCTAAAAAAAGTAATAAACATTTATGCAGGATTTATCTACCTGGATCCACAGCTTTAGCGTTAGCAACAGGCTGCAAAACATCTGCGTGTTGTCGGCTCAAAGGTTACGTAGGTTCGTCTTATTGTTGCGGTGTTTTAACACTGACTCACGAGGCTCACACTTGACGTAACTACTATCGACTTTGTGTATCCAAACGTCGGCTTTTAATGTTGTCGCCGATGATTTTAACACACTGCTACCTCGCACCACTGTCGCCATTTTTAATAACTAAACAACAGCCGGTGTTTGGGGGTCAAGCGGGACCTCTGAACACCGTCAGTCACTCTGCAGCGGCACTCACACTGCCCCCACAGGAGCGATGCGTCATCACAACAGAAATAATCGATTTCGGGATTTCATGAATCGATATTGAATTGACAAAAAACATATTGCAATGCACTGATGAATCGATTTTTTTTACCCAGCCCTATTTATTATTATTATTATTATTATTATTATTATTATTATTATTTTGGACATTGCATTGTAAAATATCAAAAGTAACATTTTGTTTATTTAATATTTGCCAAATCCATCTTCTTAAGCTCACCATGATGGGAATTAAGAGATCTAACTTTTTCACTGGACCAACAACATTATGCTTTATGTAACAGTAAACATTTGGGCAAAATTATCCTCCACCCTACTAAGTAAAAAATGTTGATTCATATTATTTTTCCCCCTTAATTTTGGTTATAAAATTGGTCCTAAATTTAATCCTGAATGACAGCATTAAAAGAAGCAGTAAGTATTAAATTTAACGTGTCTTACACTGTACAAACCCTGATTTGAAAGTTTAAAAAAATATATGGCAAATATAACTTTTTCAGTAATGATTCCTTAACTTTGATTTTTAAATTAAATATGAGCTTTTTATTTAATATAATCATCCTTCATCCCTAGTCTTTTAATTTTAGATTCAGTAGCCCCTGCCAGTATCATCAATGGTGTCTGAGTGTTATGTGAAGGTTAACAAAAGACTGTAGCTTTATAAGAAGTTATGATGTATTCGACCATATAAAATGAGTAAACTGTAAGACAGGACATGACCTCATGATGACTCATTCAAACCAAACTGACATTTAGCAATGAATATAAACAGTCAAGGTGAATGACTACCTAATGTATTTATTGGTCTGTTGAAATCCGAATCCAATTCAATTGTATTCAATTATAAAAGAAAACAAATGTTAAACAAACAAAACAATATATTCAACAAAGCATGTGGCTGCATAAATTACAGCACACATCATCACAATACTGTGTTGAATGTGAAGGACACACAGCCCAAGGTCATTCCAAAGTGTCTCAAATTAAATGCACATCATTTTTTATTTTAACATAACATAAGTACCTATGCCAACGATGACTCACTGATGACTACACACCCGCATTCACACAAACCGATAACACACAAAGCAGTATCTATCGCTTCTTTTTGCTCTCTTTCTTTGGTTTCTGTCGAATCTGAGGCGCCAGTCCTTTGGGTTTCTTCATCTGTTCAGCAGCCTTGCCATCAGTGGACTCAGACTCCTCCTGTAGAGCAAACACAGGACGCACTAAATACCCTGTAATTTCAACACAAATCCTCTGAGTCATTTTAAATATGGTGTAAAAAGACATGACTGCTATGCACAGTTAGATAACTGTTCTTAAAATATATCTGGATGATGCTTTTGCTGTCTGACACTTGCACAAAAAGTATGTGCTATGATATTATTTTAGTAAATCAATACAATATGCTGTGCATAGATGGGTAGTAATTAGTGATAACATATAATACACATTTTGGCAATGTGGTTTTTATCTCTCTAGATAGCTCAGACTCTGTAAATCTCAATTTAACAAACAGTTGAATGAAACTGCCAAAGTTTGTGGAGCACATGCCCCAAACAAAAGAAATTCAGATATGTTTCAACAGATTGACAGCATTGACAGATTGCAGATTGACAGCAGGCTGCTGTAAAGAATGAAATGGCGACATACTGTGGAGAGTAATCAGAGCATCTGATGATAGTGTCTGAAAATAGAATAATTAGACAGTGGATTTAATTGCTCTTGTCTATAAATAATCTCTCCTGACAGTCGTGAGTATAGAGATTGTTTGAGTAGCCCTTGGTGGCTCTGTCTTCGTGGACATTCAAAAATAAGATATTCTGCACTGCACTTTCTAAAAGATGTCTGGTTTCTCTGTTTTTCAGAGAGACTGAGTAGTATCATTCTGCAAGATTTCTTTTGCACAATTGTTATAAAAAATATAGACATTAAAAGTATGATATGTAGCAAGTATGCAAAAAGTATTGACAACAAAAATGGAAGTCAATCCCCACTTTGTCCCCTTGACTTTTTGCCTCGCTGCAATTTTCCAACACTGTGTTTTTGATATTCGTAGCTTCCTTTTGGATGCACAGTGCGTATAGTCTGGCACCTGCCCCTCTGCAGATAAATACACTACCACACATTTCTATTTGGTCAGAAGTGATGATTACGAGGGATTATTTTTTTTATGATTCTATACATTGTTTTTTAAAGGATAATTCTGCATAGTGTACCTTTAATTAAACCGTTTTCCTAGTGATACTATAAGTAGCTGGGCCAGACTGCACACTGTTTTTGATTGTGCTATTTTGATATCAGATGTACCCACCATAGAGAGCATTGCATTGCACGACTGAGGTGAAAATCATTACTGAACAGAGTTCAAGTCAAAAGCTCAAGCTTTATTGTTGACAATCACTAAGCCATGTTGTATATTGATAAATTGCATTATATTAAGTCATAAATACAGTTAAGATAAGACACAAATAATTTGCACTGACTGAGCACTAGTGGTTCAATCAGAGAACTTGGCTGTATGGTGTTATTGCATGGTCTCAATAACTCTCACCTCTGCTTGAGCCAAATATATTTCACTCCTAGTTGGAGTGATACCAAAAAGTCTATCTTAGGTCAGTGACCTAAGACACAAGTGTGCTATTCCTAAACTTTGAACAGTTCAGCAGTTAAAACTTTAGCATTTTGTGAAAATGACCTGTGTAATTTTGTACTATTTATCATTTGTTGAGAATATATATATATATATTATATATTAATTATAAATAAATAAAATATTATAATACTGAGCTTCATACAAAAATATTTTTACTGTTACACTGAGTCACAATCAACTCAAACTCGTGTTGCCATACTGAGAAAATTTCCTCACAATAGCATAAGTAAAAATTTTGAAATCTGCGAGTGGGATTGTTCCTTGAGTACAGCCAAGCCATTTATTTGAGCAAATGACTAAAAACAGCCTGGTTTCATACTTTATCTACATTCAACGATTGAAATACAAAAACAAGGCGATTCAGTTTGATCAACAGGCTAAAAAAATGAAGTGGATTACTAATACAACTTACTTGTAAATCCCTATTTCTTTCCATTATATCTTGTTAATACAAAGGGACAACCCATTAACAAAATACATGTAAACAAAAAAAGGATTGAAAACGTTAGACAGGGATACTGTGATATTTGATCACTGTCTGTGTTGAAATGTTTTCCTACTGATTGGTGTTTCCTCTCACTTTTAGCCCAAATGTATCCCTGATTCCTATGGCATCCGATCATTATCTAACTATCTCGCCCCAAATGCAGAGGGCAGCAGCATGGGAGACACTCTTCTATGAAGACGGACGCACTATTTGAGGGGGGGTGGTCATAACACAACATATGACACCAGCTCCTCTCCTTCTCTCGTTGTCAACCCACCTGTTCATGTCCCTTGGACGTGGGGAAGATGATAGCCAGGATGCAGATGAGCTGGAAGATGGCACCCAGAAACAGCCCATAGCGCAGCAGGCTCTCTAGAAAGGTGGGCTCGGGGACCTCTGGAGGGGACAGGTCCAGGTCTGCAGACATGCTGCTGCTGGTTGAAAACAGGGAACAGGACCACAGTTCACAGGAAGAGAAATAAATATGTCGTCGATCCCGGAAAGTGGTGTATGTGAGGTCTCATGGGGTCCCACAGAAAATCAAGAGAGAACATGTCTTATACAATGTAAACAATGAACTTGCAACATAATACAAGCGTGGAAATGTAATGTAGACGACGTATTGTTCTCTCATATAGTGTTGTTGATCATATAAAACTTTCACCGGTCATTTTTTGTTGTGGTAGACCCAGCTAGTCCACATTTACAACCCAGCTACGGATCATTTCCAGCGTAGCACAGCAGTGTGGCTAGCTTTGAGCTAACGCTGAGCACGAGTACAGTATATGTGTGGCAGAAGCTTACCAGTAACGATAATATTTCACTCTTTTTTGTCGTTACGGAGATGTTTACGTAGAAGTCAGGACCAAAAGTAGGAATATTAGTAAAGCTGTAAAACACTTTCAACGAAAAAATGCTGTTAAACGTACAAAAGGAGGAAAAAAAACATCCGCTCATCGGAAGTGACGTCCCAAATCTGAGCTCCACTTCCCGGTGAATGTTATGAAAATGTCGCCCTCTGGCGTTTTAGACTTTTTTTGTTTTTGTTAGACAAAAAAAAACTATACCCTTTCAATCTGACTACTGGGAGATGAAATTATTTCATAGATAAAATTGATTTTAAATTAAAAATATAATAATGATAATGATAACATTTTCATTGTATTATTTCATGGCTGTAGCTAGCAGACTAACCTGGTCTCTCGTGGTAAAATTAAATAAAGTAGGCTGTATTTACTCAATTATATGTGCTTCAGATTCCAGGTACTTGCAGTTTACTTTCATTTAATGCATCTCCAATACATCTAAGATGCAAATGTTGTTCTTTTTACTCCACTACATCGTTACTATTTTTTGTTAGATTACAGTTTTTCATACAGGTGCCATCCCATTATGACTGGCTTCTGCCCAGTCAGTTTGAACTAATTGACCAGAATACTGAATTTTCGTTTATGGATGCAGTTCAATCTTAAACCTAAGAGGCAGTAATGTGTCAGAGTAGTGTTGAGCCTGGCTGATTTTACAAATAAATTGATACAACTGTTAAAAGTTTGTTCACACGGGCTTATTTATTTAACTTTTTGGCATTTCAATTTTGTTGGCACTTTATACTTGCTGTTGTACTATTTACATTTGGAAAAAAAAATATTTATCAAAGTATGGAAGCTTTATTTTACATTTGTGTGGGGTCACTTTGTTATGTTCTGATTAATAGGTGTATTTATCTTTTAAACTAAACTATAAGACACTGCAATATTTGTAAAAGAAGTAAAGTAGGTAACAAAGTAAGTATGGGTACGTAGGTTAACATTGGTATGGGAAGTTGGCGCAAAAAAAAAAAGTCTGGACATGCCACGAGGGCATAAGTAATAATCTGAGGTTAAATACAAATACTTTGAGCACATTTTCTGCTGGAGTTTGATTAAAAACAAAAACTTATCCAAACACCTGAACCCAAAACCATTTTTTTTTATTTATAAGACACCAGCAGAAAATGTGCTCAAAGTATTTGATGTTTACCTCATTTTTTTCACTCTTTGCTCCATAAATGATTGACTTTGTCTATTTAGTCTCTGAAATGAATCAGTCCAGATTGACTTCCTGTCTGAGCGCTGTAAAGACAAACTGTCTCGCAGATCATCATCTTCTTTATGAAAGTGTCAAATACACAGTCCTCTATGGACTGGTGGTCAGGATGGATAGTTTCAAGCTGCAGGACTGGGCATCACTTCCCGCTGTAGGAAGATATGGCTTTGTTTCCTCTTCATCATTCTGATATGATTGCCTTTGTTACAGAATCTACATAATTCTTTCACCACTGCTCATAATGGATTCACTGTTATAGTTTCAACAACCCACTTTAAGTATTTACTAGTATTTACTTTAAGTACTGCATGATTCAACATTCCAAGAGAATTCCGTTAAGTGAGCAGGCTACTTTTATAGTTTGTTTTCACAATTTTATTCACTTCAGAAGCAAGTGAACAATTGGAGTGAAATGAGTGACAACAACAACATACTTATTTAGTTATCAAAAGATAAACTGCCTATGCCTGTGATTTTTTTAAACTTCATTTTGGTGGCTGAAATACGTCTCCATGACAGCAAAAGTCATTTCAAAGACAAAAGAAGTTGATCAAGATTTTTTTTCTTAAAGGTGTATTAATTGAGAAAATTTGCCCTTAGTGCAACCACACTGATTCATATAAACAGAATTCATTTAATATAAAATATTTTATACATGCTTACAAAGAGCAATTGTACAAATATATGAACAAAGAGAATTTCAAACAGCTTAGATTAAAGACTCAATAGATACTCAGTATAAGGCGTGATGTGTTATAATATCTTTGGCTAAAAGTTATGAAGTCAACATAAGCCCACACTGGATCAGATTCTATTTTTTGCCACCAATCCAGTTTTTTAAATTGCAAATGTTACAAGTACAAGCTTACTCCTAGACATTCAGGATTTTATATTTTACATGTTATGAATAATCTGATGAACATCAGGGCTGCTGCAGGCATCCAGGATCACTCTCCATTGTGGCCTTTCATGTCTCTTCTTATGATGTCATTCACTGGAAAACATTACAAACAGGGGTGAGTGCCTTTAATATTCACAACCACGCTGTATTAAATTGAAATATTATGCTTATTTCATGTAATATTTTGAAATAATTCATCTTGTATTTTTAATGTTTTTGGCTCTATATTTCGTGTGGATTTTTAAAGTATGATGCATATGTTTCTCTTTACAAAAAAAAAACAAAGTGCTGCTTGCTGCTTTTACTTCATTCTCCCTCAAGTTACTGGGTTGATTTGTTGGAGGGTGAAGGTATTGTGGATTCTTCTACAGTGTTTTGACGTCAAAGCTACCAGTAGGTGTTGCCAAAATCAGATTATTTGGGGGAATTCTATGCTTTTTTTAGAGAGGTGACAGTGAAGAGGTGACAGGAAATGAGGGTAAGGAGAGTGTAACAGAGGCCCCCTAGCCGGACCTCAACATGACACTGTGGTTTGTGGTTAAAATCACCTCAGAGTCTCCAGATATGTTCTTAATTCACACATCCACCAGTCCAGTGATTCAGTCTCTGTAGTATTTATGTAATGAAATATTGCCACAAGATGTCTCATTTTATTAACACAGATTTATCTGCACTTCTGCTCAATGATCGCTTTTCTCACAAAATAAGCTTGATTCTTGCACATGATAGAATGAAAATGTTCTAGATATTTTTTTACATCTCATGAAAAAAATAATAATAGAATTAATAACACAAACACAGCAGTGTATTTTGGTTAATTTGCTTTTGATGCAACAACAGCTTGTTGTGTTCACTTCAACGTTCACTATTCCCCCAGACTGTGTCATAGACCAGAACAAAGGACATTGCTGCTTTTTTTTTAATATAACCACAGGTGTGTCTGCATGTATTTGCCTATACAATACACTTCCTGCTTCTCTCTTCTATTACAGAGGTGTAAAGAGAAACTTTGCCCCACCAAAAATAAGGTCAGGGTACATCATTTGTTCTCTCATTTCATGGCAGTGCTCCTTCATCAGCCTCAAATGCATCTGCAGTCATGAGCAAGTTGTATGAAATGTCAAATGAGACTGAGGTTGTGCATGAAGCTTCTACAAGTTCAGTGAGTGTTTTTGGATGTGTGTGAGTAAGACCTAAAGAGACAGGAAAGTGGATAGAAAGACCCAACAGAAAACCACAAAGCAGGATTTGCAAGCGTACAGTTTCAGTATGCTTGTATGCTCTTGCAGACCGGACCACAATTACTCATCGCTCGGGCAGGTTTGCATGTTTTTTGAATCTTCTACAATTCAACTTAAAGGTTTGGTGATCTGTTGGCTTTTCAGGAACCCAAAATACTCTATTATCATCAAAATATCAAAGACTCAAGTCCCATCTACACATATAAAAGAGTTTTATGTCACTGAAACTGAGATTTTTTTAAAAATGCGTTCTCACATGAAGATTTTTAACTTTGTATCTGTGTAAAACAGAGCCTCAAGCATGAGATTACGCCAGAAACAACAACAACAATGATGGATTTACGGTTTGCCAACATTTTGTTAGCACTGCTTGGACAAATGACTACCCCTGGCAAGGGCTTGGTGATGTTTTTCATATTTTGTAAAAAAAAAAAAAAAAAAGAAAGGTTGTGTGGACAGAATTTTTTAATTTTTTTAAATGGAGGGGGAAATATCTGTTTTCAAAAATATCTGAATATGTGTAGACAGGTCCTCAGACCTTGACTGACTGAGAGAAACTGTAACTGTGCTGCATATTTCTCTCTGGTCACAGTCATATGCACAAAATATTCCATTATTAAATGCAGAACATAAAGACTCACTGAATAGGGCTGGGCTACATTTGATAAGAACTAGTCCATACGACCAGTTTTCCCAACATTTAGCTACTCAAAACAGCCACACTCAAAGGTAAGTCGAAAACCTGAGCCTCATAGAGAGAGCTGAGATGCCATTATTGTTCAAATGGGGTTATCAACACACACTTTCAATCAATTGCTCCTCAAATGCATTTGTGGTGTTGCACTTGTTTATACAAAATAAATGTGAGAAAAGTAAAAAAGTATGAAACACATTGACAGATGTAATAGAAGTACTCACCATCCTCCAGGCAAGCATAGCGGAGGTTCTCCTGTTTAACTGTGACCCTCTCTGGAGCTCGCTCCTCATGGTTTCCTCTTCCACAGCTGATCTGGGTCACAGGCTCCACTCGGCCTCTGGCCTTCCCTTGAACTTGACCTTGGATGTATCTTGAAGGTGGTGACTTTCCCAGTGGCAGCGCTGTCTGCACAAAGCTCTGATGTCTTGACCCCAAACAGGCCTCAAATGAATCAGCAATCTGAGGACCTTCACCCAGTTTGCCCACCGGGGTTCTGGCACTGACACACTGACCGGGGGTGGAGGCAGCGTGGGAAGCTATCAGGGATCCACCGAGGAGGGTGGCACCACAGTTGCTGTAACGCTGGTTGGCAGTGTGGTACAGCACAGGGTTGTTGATCAGAGTGCCGGCTCTGGACTGGTAGTAAACTGGCTGGTCGTCCAGTGAATCAGGGAGTAACACGTGGGCTCTGGGGTCTACAGTGTTTAGATGGTACATTGATGGAGAAACATTCAAGGCTTGAAGGTTGCTCTCCTGCTCCAGGTGATGGTAAAGTGACTTCATTGACAGGCCGGACAGAGAGTGATTGTCTGAGTAGATGTACGAATTCAATTGGTAGTCATCCAGAGGTTCTGCCTTGATGGCTGGAATAAAAATGTTTTAAAAAATCAGTGAAAGTCTTTCATTTGCATTACTGGCATGAGTATAAGTACAGAAGCTGGACTAAAGGCCTTTGCACACCAAGTCCATAGTTTTCATTTGAGTTGTTGCACATTTAAAAAAAAAAAAAAAATCCTACAACATGTTGTGTCAATCACATTTACACACACACTCTCTAAACCTTTCATCTGTCATTTAAGTTTTCTGAACAGGTTTAATTTTCTGCATTTTCCATATTCATCAAAAGCCTTGAGAGTGTAGTTTGACAAGGAAGCATTCAAGACACATACATCCGTAACAAGAGAGAAAAACAGAGCAGAAATGGACAGCGGGCCAGCAAGAAAAAGAGGTGGAAATATATTGAAATAATGTCCTTAAAATATTCCCCATCAAACTGAAGGTAATGTTAGCCTATCCAGAAATGCATAACAATGATAATGGCGTTTACAGCAGAGCGCAATTCAATAGCTGCTTCCATAGCTATAATTTTATAACTCAGGTGGCTGCCAAATGCAAGACACGGGCAGAGAGAGGCCACAGCTAGGGAGGGAAGCACAGGAGCAAATGTATTGCCAATTTTCACAACAAATAGAGTGATAAAACCAATCAAACTCAGTGAGCAAGGTTTGCTGTGCTTCATTTTTATTAGATGACTGATTAAAAAAATACCATGAAGGCCTCAGAGTCTGCAGCCATATTAGCAGCACAGTGGTGCTTCAAACTAATGTCAGCATACTATCATCCTCACAATGACATCCCCAACATGCTGATGTTTAGCTGGCAATAATCGGTTTCACCATCTTAGTTCAGCCTATTAGCATACTAACATTTACTAAGTAGTGCTGAACACAAATTGCAGTTGAGGCTGATGGAAATGGCATTAGTTTGTATCCAGTAATTAACCAAGGCACAGCGCTACAGGAGAAGTAACTAAAGCTGTTATGATTCATCCTCTGGGAACCACAAATGTCTGCGTGAAAAATTCATGTCAATCCATCCAATAGTTGTTGAAAAATTTCAGTCTGGATCATAGTGACCGACCAAAAGATACATTTTTAGCTGTGTCTGCTCTATGGATAGTTATGTCAGCCTGAGTCCTAGGATGTTACATAGATTGGGTAATATTAAAAAAAAAAACACACCACTAAATTTCATGATGAAGCTTATAATTTACACTTCTTTATGCACCAACTCAACCTGCCCAACCTATTTAATCTATTTCTACTTTATTTATTTCCTTATTTGTTTCCTAAAATGCTTAATTAAAAAAAAACTGTGAAGTGTGCGAAAGTGTGTGTCTGCCTTTTAACTGTAGATGTTTCATGTAGGTGGAGAGAGCGAAAACAATAGTGGAGTGACTTTCCGCTTTAGAGCAAGTGAGAGTCGTCCCCCCACACAAAAACCTGCTGCTCACTGCAAACAGCTACTGACTAACTGATTTCTCGTGCCTGGGACTGATTTCTTGTGAAACTGTAAAACTTCATTGTAAATTAGAAGCTAATTTTAATGATGTTAAACTCTCTTTAGGTTGAAATGTTGCTTTAATTGTAAAGCAGCTATATCTAATCTGATTTAAAATGTTGCTATTTCCTGTATGCTAAGTTTGACTTTGGATGGTCGAATTGTTGGTTGATCTAATTAATATTAAGTTTATGTGGGTTTTTTCTTCCTTTACTGGCATCAGTGTAAAAGCAAAGGTCTAAATGCACCAAATCTTTTAGTCTAGAATTTGTGCTGATAAAGGTGAGAAAGGTGACCTGGACACTGATGACCTTTCAGTCACCTTCCTGTTTCTCAAACATTCAAAGTAGCCCCCCACCCCGCCCCTCTTGCTCCTGTAATGACAGAGCTGACAGATAAATACCTATCACAGGAGTGTAGATGAAGTGCTGAGGCTGACTACGTTTCTTCTTCCCGTTGATGACATAGAAGTTGACTTTGGCTGGATGGGAAATGTTCCTGTTTCGATACGGAGGGACCTCGACAAAAAGCATGTTCTAGATGGGGATTGTGACACAAAAGAAGAAAGAAAAGTTCACACTTCAGTTACACTGTCATGTTGAAACAGAAAGGCGTAGGCTGCCCCATATCTCCCGCTTGTGCATTTCAGATTGGAATCGGTATCAAAAATAAAACCCTTTAAGTATGCTATAAATGAAGCAGCATGTTGTGTGTGGAAAGACAATGTTGAATTAATGATCAAATGTATATCTACATAAGGTACCGTGTTGGTTATGTAAAATTATTTTACATGTGTCAGTCCAGATAGTGAAAGTTAACTCACAGCTTGTGTCTTGTCTCTGTCCACAGTGGCCTCCACCTCCCAGATTTGCTGCCCATCTGAAAGCAGAGGGCGTAAAGTGAGCACGCATTAAAGCAGAGGAAGTTTAAAGCAGTAGTTTAAAATTTGAAAGAAAGCAAATAGCTTTGTCTGTACAAGAAATATATAGCTGCAAACAGCAGCCAGTTATCTTAGCTGAACATAAAGACTGGAAACAGGGAAAAACTATCCTGGCTCACAAACACACACACACACACACACACACACACACACACACACACACAAAGTGTAAAAACAACAAGCGGTTCTACTGGGCATTCTGGGCTTTTAAGGTACAAGGTATGCAGATTCTGTTGCCTTTGGCTCACTGTTTCTCCCTGTTTCCAATTCTTTGTGCAAAGCTAAGCTACGTGGCTATAGCCATGTACTGTATTTGCCTGACAGATGTGTAAGTGGTATAGACCAAATCGCAATGTTTATTTACAGTACGGGTTATTAAAAACTCAAAGTTGCATACATTAGCCGAAGCCACAACCTGAAAGTCATTTTACTTTGCAAAACACAGGAGTTGCTGGTGTACCACTGCCTCAATCAGTTAATGTGTAAGACAAAGCGTTGGAAATATTCCAAACATATCGCAGATTTAATCCAATGAATACATTGTTTAGGTGGGTCTTTTCAAAGGACTACAGTGCATTTTGCTGCACTGCAGTGCATTGTTTAGCTTCCATGCTGGTACATTTGGTTTATCAAAGACACATGCAAAGGTTTACAGTAGGCTACATAAAATAAGCACAGCGGAAAATCAGATGGGCCAGACCACCATGTTTAACAGAACATGTTTAAAATTAATGTGAACATAAGTAAGCAAATTTGCAGATTTCACATATTTCTGCAATTGAAATCATATATCAGTTCTTTACCTCGAAGTTTCTGTTGTTTTGAGCATGCTGTCATGTTGATTTGGTCTATAAATGTTCTCCTTTTACTCTTTGGAGGGAATCAAATAAACAAATTATGCTTTATGTTGAACTATTATTATTATCATATTACTATTATGAGTTTGTGAGAAATCAGATGATGTCAGTCCTTGTTTTAATTTACAGTACGTTATGTGAGCACTTTAATACAAAGACAGAGATGAACAGCGCTTTTTTATGTCTGGTTCAGTGTTTCATTCCTACCTCTGTTTTTACCTGCTGTTTCTGTTTTCTGCCCACGCTTTGAAAAAAAAACACAAAAAAACCACACACACATATACACACACACACACACACACACACACAAAGCCTCTGCTCTGGGTCTGAATCTTTATCAGACTGTCTAACCACATCCTGTTGCACAAAAACCCCACGCCAAGCAACAGGGAGGCTTTACATGCAGTCAACTGTACCCATCCTGCTCTCACGCCACGTAACCCTGTGTTAAATGTTGTGTGGGCAGGGGGAGCAGTAACGAGGTGAGAAATTTCCATGTAGAAATAAATAAAAGTTGTCACCTCCAGTAAGGCAGTAAAAGTTTACACTAATGGCTCATTTTGTGAGACATAAAAGTGGGGGCTGAAGGAAGATGTGCGTCACTGATGTTGCCTGGGCAATATGCAAATACTATGAAAATACAAATACTATAGGAGTAGGAGGTTGTGCTTGAACAGGATATTAGAAGGCCAAAGATATATCCGGGTGATGCGTAAAGTATAACTCTATTTTAGTCGTAGAGATCTGGTTGGTGTCCAAATATAAACATAACAATCAAAGGTCAACAAAACACACACGTGAAGGGTTCATAATAACATGACACAATGCTTAATGTATTAAAAGGAGTATGTAAACATGGGAAATACAATTACTTTTTTGCTGAGACTTACACCACTCTCAAACGTAAGTGTGATGTAATTCCTCACATTTAAATCTCAGCAAAAACATGAAAAGGCTCATTTCCCAAAATCAAAAATACACACATTCCCTCTTACGTGTAGTGTTATTTATCAATCTAGATTGTTTTGGTGTGAGTTGCAATGTTGGGGATATTGGCTGTAGAAATGTCTGCCTTTTTTTAAAAAAAAACTAAACAGCAATGTCTTTTTCCAGAAATCATCACCTCTTCACTCAAGATAATCCACAGACATTGTTGTGAACATTTTCATGTAAGAACTTTTTTTTCTCCTGAACGATTCCCACCACTGAGACGACAAAATTTGACATTTTTCGACATACTATACTATGGCATTTTTGGCCATTTTTTCAACATGCTAAATCATGATGTTTTGGGGCTTTGTTGGCCCTTTTTACCCACTTTTTATGCTATGACATGCCTCTACAAGCTATAATATGTCATTTTCAGCTATTTTATGACAACATGCTAAATTATGATGTGCACTTGCGCTTCCTTCTGCACAGTGATATGGTTTGCAAGTGTAGTTTGGTTGTTTGGTAAGAGCTATTTTCTTCCTTACGAGCTACACCCATCATTCGTATCACAGCACAGAGGGAAGTGTCCATCTACTGCTAGCTCAGCTAGCACCACTGAGCTAGTTAATGTTAGAGCTCAGCTGAGGGCAATGACATTAATGTTTGCATCTCATGCTGTCACAGGCGTCTCCTCCATGAGTAGATGTACACTTCCTTCTGTGCTGTGATACAGTTGGTGGGTTTAGTTTGGTAGACAGAAAATCGTTCCTACATGAAAGTGTTCATAACAAGTTATATGGATTATCTTGAGTAACAGGGTCACGATTGAGCACCACAAGCTGCAAACCATCTAGTTCCATTATACTGGAGATATGTCAGACTCCGATATCAGACTCCGATATCTCCAACACTCTGCAACTCACACCAAAACAATCTAGATTGATAGATTGATAGCACTACAGGGAAGAGGAAAAAATGTACTTGGTAACCTGATTTTTGGATGAACGGCCCCCTTCATGTACCCCACTATTATATGTGGTGGCTCAACTTTATGACCTCTTGAAAATTAATTTGAGGGGTAAAATGACCTTATATAATATGATTACTGGTTTTAAAAATGTCTTCCTCACCTTGTGTCTTCTCAGAAAATATCACTTTGGAGTCGGATGTGAAATTCTGTCCTGTAAGGACCATCTGCTGGCCGCCAAGTACAGAGCATCGGTCCAGGTCCTGCCTCTCAACTGCCGGGAGCTCCTGAGCCGAGCGCTGGGCTGCGGAGACAATGAGACACAGCTGCATTAAAGACCACATGGAGGACAGAAAACATCAAGAGGGATCATTTTAAGGGCAGTTGGCTGCTTAAAAACTGATTTTTACAGTTGGACTAATTTGTCTTTTAATTGAACTTTATTTATTTATCTATTGACTATGATCTATTGTTGTTATCCTTTCATTTACCTGTTAATTACAGTCTGAGTATTTTCCTTATTCATCTATTTATCTTAATTATTTATTTTTATTATTGCTTTTATCATGTTATTTATTAATCTATTTTTTTATTTACTTTTTAATCTTTCAATTTATAGGTTTCATCTTGCCTCTGGTGTTTCCTCAATTATGGTAACATTTCCTCAGTTCCTGGTTTTAACTAGTACTGTTTTTGATTCTTTGTTTGTTTGTTTGTTTGTTTGCTTGTTTGTTTGTTTGTTTGTTTGTGTTACAGTCCATTTGTATGAAAAGTGCTACACAAATAAAGTCTAATTGATTGACTGATTGAGTAAAGTACAGTCATGAAGTTAATAAACTTTTCAGCAACCTAACAAGCTATCTAACATTCATCAACATAAGCACTGTACAACAATAAGTACAGCCAAAGCATCCTAAATTAATCAAAGCTTTTTTTTATTGCTGATTAACTCAAATTTTCATTGATGGATATATGCATGGCCTACGCTTAAGTAGTTTGAAAAGGCATGACGTTTACACATGAAGATAAAAACAGTAGTTTAAATACATAAAACTAAAACTGCAAGTTCTGTAATAATAGACGTCATCATCCAGTGACAGGAAGCATAATTTATCTCATCAGGAATTAAACTTTCCTTACAGCATTCAATAGGATGAGAGGCGGCTTGAAGAGACACGATTTGGCCTCCAGGCTGAGGGATGTGGACACGAAACACCAAACGCACACGTGTGTTTTTCCGTCCAATGTCTGTCTCACCGTTCCTCAATTCAATGTCAGCATTTCTCAACTTCAGGATTCCCACACAGTCAATCCTGTAAAATGTAAGACAGATTAGAAGAGATAAAATGTTTTCTTAAATTAGGCCAAAGTGCTTTGTTAGGAACTTCGTTTTTATTCTAAATATGTTGCAAAATAATTTCTGCATACACATAGTCAAAGAGTAGTTTGCTGATATAATCTGTGGCCATTTCAATAAATCAGTAATAACTTCGGTTTGTTCCATGACACTTCAAAAATACTTTTTTGCTGCTGTATTTCAGTGATTCGTCATATGTCAAGTCTGCCAAACTGTTTCTATTTTTGCTGTTGCAGTCACTCCGTGCCTGCTAGTCCGTTATTGGAAAAACTCTCAGGCAAACAGGAAGTGATGCATTTCATGTTTCCATTTACAGTAACAGCACCATGTAGGGAGCAAAAAAGACAAAAGTCGTGTCACTGGAAAGTGCAACAATCACCACCATGAGTGAGGATAGAAAAAAAAAATCAATTGGCAAGAAAAAATCTAACTCATTAACTGTAAATCCAAAGACAACAGATATCACAGACAGTACTGGTGACTCTAATGTATCTCTGTATCAAGGATATGCAAAAACACCACAGGAGTGACTACAGACTGCTTAATAACATGTATCTACTGTGCCACTCACACTACTCTCATGTGGTTCTTTGGCTCCAGTGGGATCTCCAACACTTTGGTCCCATTTATCATCCTCTCCACGCTGGGTGTGGTGACGGTCTTCCCCGTGATGCGGTGAACCTGGTAGAAGGCATGGGGTTTCAGGATCCTCTCGTCTGCTGTTCCTATGAAGACCTGCAGCCCCAGCGGAGCTGTGCCTTGGTACCCACGGAGCTAGTGAGTGCAACAGAGACGATTAAATGCACGCTTCATACTGAGTTTATCTACAATACACACAACAAATTCATACCATGGCACAATAAATCTCCTTTGGGGATGATTTCAGAGCAGGTCACTGTCTAACTGGCGTAGCAAGAACACTGATTTTCATAGTCCGTTTGTGGATCAGTGCAGGGAAAACCAACAGCAACAACTCATTAAAATCAGCAGAGCAGTAAATAAATCAGACCCATGATGTGGTTCCTGCATGTGTCTTTTACCACGTTAAAACAATGCATGTCTTAATAATTTGCCCTTGTGGGAATCAGACTTTTTTATTAATTTGCATGGCTTCACATAAACATTATCCAAGAAATGCATCCTTTTATTTACTATCTCTGCTAGTTTATTTCTCTCTTTACAAAACTGGCAATGACACAATGTGAAGTGAGAGTGATTTTTCTTCTTTGTTTTCTTCTTTGCACACCCCACACCCAAAAAAAGCACCTGAACCTCCGGATGCCCTCCGTTAGGTGTCTTCACAGCTCCTCGGCTGCCCTCAGTCTCATAGTGAGCTCGGTGGTGAGATCTGGGCTCTTGCTGGATGAGAAGCTCATACTGATCAGACTGACTGGGCAACGACCACTCTAAAGACGGGAGTGGAGCCATGGAGAGACCACTGGGGAAAAGACACAGAGAGAGGAGACAACTCATCTCATACATGTCAATTAACCCTTTAAAACCGGAGAAAATTGGCTTAAATTCTTTCAAAAACTTTCAAGAAGTTTCAAGTTACAAAATAAACAAAATCAAAAGAATAAGTAACTATATAGATAAAATACTTAATAGTTATTATCAGAACAATATAGCATTTTTTGGACGTTTCTCACATTCTTTATTGTTATCTTCTAATATATTCTCTGTCTCTGCCTTTCTCTTTAAACTAATTTTCAGGTCATTTTTTTCTTGCTATTAATGAAACATCTCTTTCCAAGTTGCTCATGCCTTCTTAGTCATGATTTCAAAAGAAAACAAAACTTACTTGCTCAGGCTTCAAAGGTTTAAATGCATGTGAAAGGCATCTGAACACAGCACAAGAAAACTGATGTTTTTCCAGGTTTTAAACGTTTAAATTGTGGGCAAAAAACCTGGCTGATTGCACTTAAATTTGAGATCAATAGAAAGACTTAAATTATAAGGAAAAGTTATAAGAAAGGACAGACAACACACCCAAATGCTCCATGGTGGACTGAATGAGGAGGAGGCCACACAGCTGGGAGCATATAGAAGGTTTCAGACTTGACTTCGGCCCCCGTCCTGCCCATTCTCTCCTGCTCGACGGCCCATTCGTAGCCCTCTCCATACACACAATCCTGTCTCTGGGCCTGAACGACCGCAGAGGGCATCGCTCTGGGTAGACTGGAGCTGAGGCTGCTCAGCATCTCCTCCAGGCCTGAGGAGGAGGCCTGAGCTTGGGGCTGGAATTCAGCTGGAGCCTGGTACTGGTGGAGGTAGTAGGACCCCTGCTGCTCATGAGGCGAGGGGATGGGGCTGGGGCTTCGGGAGCGCTGCTTGACAGGAGTGCCCCCCGGACAGGAGTGGGTGTTGTCGTAGGAGCGCTTTCCGTGTGGCGAGGCAGAGCGGGAGCGCTGGTGGGGAAGAGATGAGGCGATTCTTTGGTTCTGGGGCAGGAGATAGGTCTCGTCTGTGACGCTGTTGTGAGGTGAGGCTCCTGGGGAGGAGTGGGCAGAGGAGGTGTGGATGCTCTGGAGGCCCGGGCAGAGGTCTAAGCCGGACAACCCCACGCCACAGCTGCCTACATTAGATGGAGAGACACTCGGTGAAGGCATAGGAGAGTATACCTCTGCGGTCCAGCCGGTGGAGGAGTTACTGCTGGCAGGACTCACACACTCCCTGTAGGCACCCAGAGCTTTGGTGCCAGGGCTTGGCTCCAGGGGCTGAGAGCTGAGAGAGTCACCCGATACCCGAGTGATCTCAATCCGGGGGCTGGGAGCAGGAATGGTGCCTTGTCTTGATGACAGCCCCAGAGAGTCAAACACCGCTTCTGACAGGTCGTCTGTGGTGGGGCTGTGAGAGGAGGGGTCCTGACTGGAGGCTGGCTGGATGGAGCTGGAGGTGTACACAGCGTGATGGTCGAGCACCAGCAGAGGAGGGTGGTTGTCGTTGTGAAGGAGAGGATCTGAGTCATCTGTCAATGATGAAAATGAGGATGAATTTGTGCGCACATCTCCAAACTACAAGGATCCCCTTCAGAGATGTTTAAAGGTCCCTACATTTTGAGTCAGATATCTCTGCCATTTTCATTATAAAGCAGGTATAAGTGCCAGGTGCCATGTAAGTACTGTGTCAAAGTATCAAAACACTCCACAGAGAAATGCACACACAGTCTGTATATAGAAACTGTGCCTTCACTGCACAAACTAAAGTAAGATGGAGGGGGGGGCGGGCAATTATGACTTGTTTTAAGCTGTTTTGTCCTCTTGCAGCATTTTTGTGTAGTGTAGCTGTACCGCCTTTTATTCTTAGACAATGGCACTAGCATTTGTTGAATATTTCTTCATTTTGAGAAAATTACTCTTAAATCTGTCTGACAGATCCACCAGACTCCATTAACAAAAACAATAATTTTACAAAGAATTGAAGTTGCTCGCTCATCTACCATTGCCTCAACTAGTGTGTAAGTACAGTGGAGAAAATATTCCAAATATAGTGTAAACTTAAACTTTTTTTAAGGTGGCTTAAATAGGCTTTATTTGCTGCGCCTCTGTCCACAGCAGTATAGTGCAGCTTCCGTGCTGTTGTATCAAAGATGCTAGCAACGCAACAGAGTACAACAATAAGTCCAGCAGAATAGGACGGACCACCAATATACCTTTAAATTTTGCAGCTACCACTAAGAATGCCAACAGAAACAAACAGGTTTGCAGATTTCACATATCTAATCATCTGAAATTGCCAGTTACAGCCATTTCCCAGCTACAATAACGGAGAAACGATGCCACGAGCATAGATGTGGAAGATCGAGTAACAATGACGAAACAGAGAAGACTGATCTTAAAGAGGCGGGTGATAAAACGAAGCGTTTCAGACTGAGGGTGAACACACATATATACCTGCAGACAGTTTGAGAGAAACAATGTCTTTTTTGAACATTAAAGCATGTAAACATGTTCTAGTAAAAACCCAAAATACAAATATGAACCTAAAAATGAAAATCATATGGGACCTTTAAGACATAAATACTCCTGCACTGAAAATAATTTGACACATTTTGAGCGAATTTGAACTCCATTAGACTGTGATAAAGACAGTTCATGCTTGTTTTTCTGTTTCTATAGTTTCTAAAAACAGAAAGAAGGGTGTAGTTTAATCGCCCTCTTCTTAATGACAGTTAGAGAGGAATATTACAGTTTAACATCAGTACTTGACAGCTCAGTAGCTACAGATGGAGGTCCAAACGCCACTTTACTTCAGTGCTATATAGATTCAACACAAAGCCATCATCTTCACATCCTAAAAACAAATACACAAAGAAAAAAAATGTAGGTGGGGAGGAGATGACAGTATCTCCGTAAAAGCAGGCTTCATACACACCTTTATACAGAAACAGGTCGGAGAAGTCCAGCTCCTCCTGGCTGATGTCTTGACTCAGGCCCCCGGGGAAGCCCAAACCTCCAGAAGTCATCTCCAGATCTGAATATGTAAAATCTACTTTCCACAAGTTTATCTTTTGTGTTAACTTTCAAACTCGCCGACTAACTTCAGCTCTGCGCATTAAAGAAAATTATTAAAGAAACCGACAAGGTTACCGTGTGTTTTCTAAGATTTAAAACATTTGGCAGCTGCTCAAATAAAACATCCAACAGCGCAACATGAGAAAACGAGCGGCAGACGCTTCCTGTCACTGCTGATGATGACAGGCAGACAAGAGGGGTGTGTGTGTGTGTGTGTGTGTGTGTGCGTGTGCGAGATAGAGATAGAGAGAGAGAGTGAGTGAAAGAGTGCAGTTCAAACTCTACACAAGCCCCATTTCCTTTTGTGAGTCAGGTGGAGTCTCAGTATGAAATATAAAGATCAACTAAACATACGGCAGTCTGCTCTCTATTAAACAGTACCTATAAACACCCTTTAATTCAAATGAAAGTAATGAAAAAAAGAGAGCAAAAATCGTCAATGCCTTTAACAGGAAAATGGAGAGGGGCTCAAATGTCATTTAAAAAGTCACAGCATAGTTTGTAATCTAAAATATCATAAAAATGTCACAGTATAGTATGTCGTCCAAAATTGCAATGTCAATTAATAATCACCATTTAGTAATCAAATCCCATGAAAAGATTCAGCTCAACAATAAACTGATCCTTCAAATAAGTATTTGCTCTGTATTTATAAAACACATCAGGGAGCCACAATGCTGCTGAGTGACATTTTCTGTCTATACCCTGATACACATTGTGTTTCATGTTGAGCTTATTTAAGGAAAGCAGAGCCCCACATTTGCATTAATTAGTAGCGCTACACACTCAACAGTGACATTTTCCCACCACATATTGAATGTGAAAGATGAAAGTGACAGAAGAAAAAAAAGCACAATACACAGGGACAACCAAATAAAATTTAAAAAAAAAAAAAAACGAAATAAATAACCACGTGGGATTTTCCCACTCTCCTGTCTCCACTGAGGAAGCAGCAGCACCATCTGCTGATGAAGGATGAGGGAAAAAGCTTACAGCACCGGGTATTCCCAGGCGGTCTCCCATCCAAGTACTGACCCGGCCCGACCCTGCTTAGCTTCCGAGATCAGACGAGATCGGGCGTGTTCAGGGTGGTATGGCCGTAAGCGAGAGAACAACACGGACCACACGCTATTTATACTTGTTCAAACACCACTGACAGCTCTCAGACATGTTGATATAGCTATAACTTTCATACAAATCCCAGGAAAAGACCACAACCAACAATGATGTTTACTAAAAGATGTAGTGCCCTATAAAAACACCATAAAAGAAAGGCATAGGATCTACAGAATGTCATTAAAATATCAACAACAACAAAAATACATAGGTAATATGCTGGAAACAAATAACATAGTATAGCATTAAATAAAAACTCATAGTTTAGTATGTCATTTAGTGTGTGATTAAAAAATATAGAGAGCCAAAAAATGTCATCATATAGCTTACTGTTGTATGTCATAAAACTTTGTATAAAAAAATGTCATTGTATACTATGAAATGAAAAATAGCATAAAAGGTCATAGCATGGTATGCCATAAAACATTGTATTAAAAATGCATTGTATGGTAGATAAAAAAAAGTCATACTGTTGTATTTCATATGTTCTTTATTAAACGATGTCTTAGTATAGTATGCAATGACAAAGTTATAGTACAGTATGCCATGTAGTTACTCATAAACATTGTTTTATAAATGAAAAAAGGAAAAGTCATTGTGGTATACAATTTTTTTTAAAAATCATTTAAAAAATCCTTGTATGGTGTCCCACAAAAAAATCAATTATATAGTTTGTCATAGCAAAAAAATGTTATTGTATAAGCTATTTCTGTGGACTGACCAGTGACAGAGCGAGCTGTGCAGCTGCTGATCACAAGATTTGTATTTTTTGCTACTGCTGTTTTTCAAAGTCCTGTCTCCACTGAGGAAGCAGCAGCACCCTCTGCTGATGAAGGATGAGGGAAAAAGCTTACAGCACCGGGTATTCCCAGGCGGTCTCCCATCCAAGTACTGACCCGGCCCGACCCTGCTTAGCTTCCGAGATCAGACGAGATCGGGCGTGTTCAGAGTGGTATGGCCGTAAGCGAGAGAACAACACGGACACACGCTATTTATACTTGCTTCAAACACCACTGACAGCTCTCAGACATGTTGATATAGCTATAACTTTCATACAAATCCCAGGAAAAGACCACAACCAACAATGAAGTTTACTAAAAGATACAGTGCCCTATAAAAAACACCATAAAAGAAAGGCATAGGATCTACAGAATGTCATTAAAATATCAACAACAAAAACTCATATGTAATATGCTGGAAACAAATAACACAGTATAGCATTAAATAAAAACTCATAGTTTAGTATGTCATTTAGTGTTTCATAAAAAAAAATATAGAGAGCCAAAAAAATGTCATCATATAGCTTACTGTTGTATGTCATAAACTTTGTATAAAAAAAATGTCATTGTATACTATGAAATGAAAAATGACATAAATGTCATAGTAGGCTATAGTGTGTCATCCAAAATAGCATAAAAGGTCATAGCATGGTATGCCATAAAACATTGTATAAAAAAGGCATTGTATGGTAGATAAAAAAAGTCATACTGTTGTATTTCATATTCCGAGATCGGACGAGATCGGGGGCGTGTTCAGGGTGGTATGGCCGTAAGCGAGTGAATGAGTGACACACAAGCTATTTACAGATGGACGGGAAAACCGACTTCCAAATTGTGAGCTCTGTGGCCAAAGTTTGTCATGTTTGTTTGGAAGTGTAAGCAAATACTAGAGAATAGCACTGTGAGGCTAAACCCAACAGACGCACGTCACGCTGCCAGTGTAGCGCGATAAGGCTTGTTTTAAGCATTTAAACGTGTCCAGTGCCTTGCGGCCAAACTACGCGGCAGGAGTCTGCCCTGGTCTGAGGTCCCAAAGCTGAAGCTGATTTCATTCCTGTAGTTTACTTTTAAAAGTTTTGAAATTTTCCACTGTGAATCGGCGTACGCTGACCCATTGATTTTGTTGGTGGTCATTCTGCGGCCTACTCGTCACATTTTTTTTTTTTTTTTTGTTGTTTTTTTTTTTATCTGTTCTGTGTCCACTGGGAAAGCGGCAGCAGCACCCTCTGCCGGTGAAAAGCCAGAACTAAAAAAAACAGCACAGGTATTCCCAGGCGGTTCCCATACCAGGTATTGGCCCCAGGCGGTCTCCGCGATCACAAGTACTGACCTGGCCCGACCCTGCTTAGCTTCCGAGATCGGACGAGATCGGGCGTGTTCAGGGTGGTATGGCCGTAAGCGACAGAATGAGTGACACACAAGCTATTTACAGATGGACGGGACAACCGACTTCCAAATTGTGAGCTCTGTGGCCAAAGTTTGTCATGTTTGTTTGGAAGTGTAAGCAAATACTAGAGAATAGCACTGTGAGGCTAAACCCAACAGACGCACGTCACGCTGCCAGTGTAGCGCGATAAGGCTTGTTTTAAGCATTTAAACGTGTCCAGTGCCTTGCGGCCAAACTACGCGGCAGGAGTCTGCCCTGGTCTGAGGTCCCAAAGCTGAAGCTGATTTCATTCCTGTAGTTTACTTTTAAAAGTTTTGAATTTTCCACTGAATCGGCGTACGCTGACCCATTGATTTTGTTGGTGGTCATTCTGCGGCCTACTCGTCACATTGTTTTTTTTTTTTTGTTGAAAGCGGCAGCAGCACCCTCATTTTTATCTGTTCTGTGTCCACTGGGAAAGCGGCAGCAGCACCCTCTGCCGGTGAAAAGCCAGAACTAAAAAGCTTACAGCACCAGGTATTCCCAGGCGGTCTCCCATCCAAGTACTGACCTGGCCCGACCCTGCTTAGCTCCGAGATCGGACGAGATCGGGCGTTCAGGGTGGTATGGCCGTAAGCGACAGAACGAGTGACACACAAGCTATTTACAGATGGACGGGACAACCGACTTCCAAATTGTGAGCTCTGTGGCCAAAGTTTGTCATGTTTGTTTGGAAGTGTAAGCAAATACTAGAGAATAGCACTGTGAGGCTAAACCCAACAGACGCACGTCACGCTGCCAGTGTAGCGCGATAAGGCTTGTTTTAAGCATTTAAACGTGTCCAGTGCCTTGCGGCCAAACTACGCGGCAGGAGTCTGCCCTGGTCTGAGGTCCCAAAGCTGAAGCTGATTTCATTCCTGTAGTTTACAGTGTCATTTTAAAAGTTATTGAATTTGAAAAAATTTGAATTTTCCACTGTGAATCGGCGTACGCTGACCCATTGATTTTGTTGGTGGTCATTCTGCGGCCTACTCGTCACATTGTTTTTTTTTTTTGTTGTTTTTTTTTATCTGTTCTGTGTCCACTGGGAAAGCGGCAGCAGCACCCTCTGCCGGTGAAAAGCCAGAACTAAAAAGCTTACAGCACCAGGTATTCCCAGGCGGTCTCCCATCCAAGTACTGACCTGGCCCGACCCTGCTTAGCTTCCGAGATCGGACGAGATCGGGCGTGTTCAGGGTGGTATGGCCGTAAGCGAGTGAACGAGTGACACACAAGCTATTTACAGATGGACGGGACAACCGACTTCCAAATTGTGAGCTCTGTGGCCAAAGTTTGTCATGTTTGTTTGGAAGTGTAAGCAAATACTAGAGAATAGCACTGTGAGGCTAAACCCAACAGACGCACGTCACGCTGCCAGTGTAGCGCGATAAGGCTTGTTTTAAGCATTTAAACGTGTCCAGTGCCTTGCGGCCAAACTACGCGGCGCGGCAAAGTCTGCCCTGGTCCAAAGCTGAAGCTGATTTTCCTGTAGTTTACTTTTAAAAGTTTTGAATTTTCCACTGTGAATCGGCGTACGCTGACCCATTGATTTTGTTGGTGGTCATTCTGCGGCCTACTCGTCACATTGTTTTTTTTTTTTTTGTTGTTTTTTTTTATCTGTTCTGTGTCCACTGGGAAAGCGGCAGCAGCACCCTCTGCCGGTGAAAAGCCAGAACTAAAAAGCTTACAGCACAGGTATTCCCAGGCGGTCTCCCATCCAAGTACTGACCTGGCCCGACCCTGCTTAGCTTCCGAGATCGGACGAGATCGGGCGTGTTCAGGGTGGTATGGCCGTAAGCGACAGAATGAGTGACACACAAGCTATTTACAGATGGACGGGAACCGACTTCCAAATTGTGAGCTCTGTGGCCAAAGTTTGTCATGTTTGTTTGGAAGTGTAAAATACTAGAGAATAGCACTGTGAGGCTAAACCCAACAGACGCACGTCACGCTGCCAGTGTAGCGCGATAAGGCTTGTTTTAAGCATTTAAACGTGTCCAGTGCCTTGCGGCCAAACTACGCGGCAGGAGTCTGCCCTGGTCTGAGGTCCCAAAGCTGAAGCTGATTTTATTGGTCTGAGGTCCCAAAGCTGAAGCTGATTTCATTTGTACTTTTAAAAGTTTTGAATTTTCCACTGTGAATCGGCGTACGCTGACCCATTGATTTTGTTGGTGGTCATTCTGCGGCCTACTCGTCACATTGTTTTTTTTTTTTTGTTGTTTTTTTTATCTGTTCTGTGTCCACTGGGAAAGCGGCAGCAGCACCCTCTGCCGGTGAAAAGCCAGAACTAAAAAGCTTACAGCACCAGGTATTCCCAGGCGGTCTCCCATCCAAGTACTGACCTGGCCCGACCCTGCTTAGCTTCCGAGATCGGACGAGATCGGGCGTGTTCAGGGTGGTATGGCCGTAAGCGACTGAACGAGTGACACACAAGCTATTTACAGATGGACGGGACAACCGACTTCCAAATTGTGAGCTCTGTGGCCAAAGTTTGTCATGTTTGTTTGGAAGTGTAAGCAAATACTAGAGAATAGCACTGTGAGGCTAAATAGCACGTCACGCTGTCATTAAAATATCAACAACAAAAACCAGTCACGCTGCCAGTGTAGCGCGATAAGGCTTGTTTTAAGCATTTAAACGTGTCCAGTGCCTTGCGGCCAAAAACTACGCGGCAGGAGTCTGCCCTGGTCTGAGGTCCCAAAGCTGAAGCTGATTTCATTCCTGTAGTTTACTTTTAAAAGTTTTGAATTTTCCACTGTGAATCGGCGTACGCTGACCCATTGATTTTGTTGGTGGTCATTCTGCGGCCTACTCGTCACATTGTTTTTTTTTTTTTTTTGTTTTTTTTTATCTGTTCTGTGTCCACTGGGAAAGCAGCAGCACCCTCTGCCGGTGAAAAGCCAGAACTAAAAAGCTTACAGCACCAGGTATTCCCAGGCGGTCTCCCATCCAAGTACTGACCTGGCCCGACCCTGCTTAGCTTCCGAGATCGGACTCGAGATCGGGCGTGTTCAGGGTGGTATGGCCGTAAGCACAAATGATAAACAAAGGGTTAATACACATTGTGGCCCCTAATTTGTCAAGGCGATCACATTGACTGTCATACTGTTAACATCATGTCTGAGAAAGCTGATGAAAATACAAAGATATATTTTCCTTTATTTACCCCTTGTTTTATTCTACTCTTGTGTGTCTCTCCCCTCTCTTTCTTTCTCTGTCTCTGTCTCTCTGTATGTGTGTGTGTGTGTGTGTGTGTGTGTGTGTGTGTGTGTGTGTGTACGTGTGCTGTAAAATGTGTGGTGGGCTAAAGTATATATAATGTATTCACAGCTGCAGTAAGATCTCCATTTTTAAAACACATACAGAAAATAAAAATTACAAACAGGAGCAAAGTGTCATTTTTATAAAACTGTATCTGGTTGTAAAACTTGAACATGAACTTTGAATGAAATGAATGATGGCTGAATTCCATTTAGCTGCTGGCTGATTTCAGTGTCCAGGTATGTGCATGCTTGCTCGCTGTCACTCTCACAGGAACACTTTAATACATCACTGTCAAGTTAATATCGCTGCCGCAAAAAAGGTCCATCCAGACCAAGTGTACCTTTGTGCCAAATATGAAAAAAAATCACGCAAAGTGTTTTTCACAAGATCACAAACGTATTATAAAACAAAACAAAAAGTACAAACAGGAGTAAGCTGAAATTTTGATTTAGCTATATATTAGTAAAACGTGCATCTGGTTGTAAAACTACTAAAACTTTGGTAGAGTTTGGTTTAATCTCATACAGTTTTTTGGTTGATCTAAGAAAAATACACCACCATTGTCTTACATCAGTCTAAATTATACCAACCAACTTCAAACACAAGCTTTACATTTCAGTAACAGTTCTTTAAGCTGTCTGCCTCTCTTCCTCTATCCAGTATAAAATGGTTTCAGTTTTTCTGCACTGTGCTGTACATTACACGATTCAGGTCTGATGCAACTGGTTCCTCAGCGATGGTGGCGTACAAATGGTATGTGTCAAACTGGGAAAAGAAAGAATCCAGCATTCACTAATATATATAAGATAAGAAGTTTATTGTCATATACACAGTAAAAACACAGTTGCTTAGACCATAGACTGAATTTTTTACCTCGCTTGTCTCTCTTTACACAACACAAAAAATAACTTAGAATAAATTAGTTATAAATACAAAATGTATTTAATATTGTCTTTCATGTCACACTTACATTCTCATTTTGATGCTCTTGTCTTCTCACTTCCTCAGAATCTGAAAGACACAAAGTAAGATGATTGTAAAGTCTGTATATCACATATATATTTCTCTAAAATGGATGAATATAAGTCTTTAGTCCCACTGCCTGGAATCAAGAATTCAACGGTCATAATGAACTCAGACAGCACTACACTCTCATTTTCACAAATAAGAGAACAATTCTTAACCACCTTTTCACATACAACATTTTACATGAGAAAAAAAGTCAGACCAGAGCAAAGGAGGTTATTTTTGTGTTAGTGCAGTGGTCTCCCACACGCATGAGGTTTTTATTTCAGTTTTAGATGCAGGTCTTGTGTATCTGTTCTGTGCAAGATGACAATTTCCACAATTGTTATTTTAGTAGCTGTAGCTATGTGAATTCAGCTGAGCAGAACAAATGTGAAGCTGCACTGTGACATTTTAATCAGGAAATTGCAAATCTTTTTTTAAGAACCAAGCTAGACTGTGTGACAGGTGTGTGATCTTAACAAACAATGATGTCTGCTGATGCTGCTCCTTTCAACAACCTCCTCCTCGTGTGCTGTAGTC
Organism: Plectropomus leopardus; assembly: GCF_008729295.1. Lineage (NCBI taxonomy): Eukaryota > Metazoa > Chordata > Actinopteri > Perciformes > Serranidae > Plectropomus > Plectropomus leopardus. The sequence continues at coordinate 21,282,447 of NC_056464.1, read as the reverse complement.
TTAGTGCTGTTGTTAAACTAAAATTAAATCTATTTTTTAAAGATGTTACTTTCTAACTGCTTTTTGGAAATAAATAGGCAATTCCTCGTGTTTTTGACTTAAGTGAAGCTTTTCTTTGCTTATATCTTTTGGCTGTTCTTATAACCCTCTCAATCAGTAAATCTTGAGATGCAATGATTGTGAAAATGCAATGCTGGTGCTTACATATATTTAATAATCGGTGACAAACTGACAAAGTATATATATTTGGTACAGATATACTATACTTTACACTATACTTCACTCTTGATGAAAAGAAATTCTTATTTTGGGTAACTGTGTTCAATACCTTACTCTTCTCCTTCAGAAATGATCTGAAGCTCAATCCTGAGATTGTCCTGTAAGTAGTTCTCCAAAAAAATAATAATTATAGCAACTTCTGATCAACACATATAAATTTCAGTCTCAAATAACTTCTAGTTACCCCCACCCACTTCTGATAATTCACATTTCATTCATTAACTCAATACCAAGATTTTATTTTGGTTAAATAATAGTATAAACACCCATGAAATAAGCATATTCTCATTTTATTACAGAAGAAATTTTGCATATTTCTCACCAGTTCTTCTTTGGTTCCAGAAAACCGTAAAAACCAGCAAGATTACGCCCACAGTTGCTCCACAACCAGTCACTACTACTATAAACTTCCATGTTTCTGCTTTAAAACAAATGAAACAATAAACGAGTCAGTCTTGCTTCTCACAATATTAACGAAATAATGGAAAGGCATGTCCTGTGCATAACTACAGTATTTCCAGTACCAGTACACACCACATATAGGTCATAAATTGGAAAGCAAAATATTACCTTGATACTGATATAAAGGTTGTAAACGTAATTTAATCACTGAATCAAAGCTGAGGACATTTTAAGAATTAAAATAATTCAAAATGTACTACTTCCATAACAGCAACATGCAATGTCTGCATATAAATGTGAGAGCATAAAATTTAACTGCAACTTGGGTGTAAAATTTGTACAGCTAAAGTGCGCATGTTGTAAAATGTGAACAATTTCCAAAACAAAAACTTATATACCACCTGATAGCATGTTTTTGTATTTAAAAATATGAATATGGTGCAGTATGTTTAGTGTCAGCCATATCATCACTCTAAAAAACATGCATTTGATGCGATAATAAGAATCTTTAGTCCAGACATGTTCATAGGCCTTTATCAATGTTTTCTAAAAAGTCACTATGTGGAATAATTACGTCACCTGATGCTGTTTTCACGGGTGCAGAGGAGGAACTGTCAGTGTTACTTGGCGTCCCAGCAGTCACACCTAGTTTCAACAGAGGTGCATTTAAAATATTGAATACACTTAAACATGTATAATCTTTATATTTGCGAATAACTTATGTCACACTAGTGTTATTGTTGTTACCTGATGTTTTTTTCATATGAGTTACCAGAGTGGAAGCCTGGGACGTGCCGTCAGTCAGACCTGTTCAATGAAATGACAAAAGCCTTTCAAAATTTTCAAACTAATACTCATAATAATCCTGAAGTACTGTTGTAATAATGTTCTTGACGATCACCTGAATGTATAAAATGTCCTACCTGTGGTCGTTCTAAATGTTGTCGTTATTGTGGTTGATTCTTTTTCTGTAATATCCAGAAATAATAAAAGAAGATGGAGGTTGACTGATATTCAGTGTGTACAATTAAATATATATTTAACAGCGAATGCTAAGCCGATGGCATTTCAATGGAAATAGAGGTTGGTAAATTTATTTTATCTATTTGGAATTGTAACGTTTAAAAACTAAATACGCCTGAAATATATTTACTCAGCGCTTTTCTTGAATGGAAAACTATTAATAGCAGTAGCAGGCTGGAATTTGTTGCAGAATGACTTGAAACTCAAGGAGCTGGTGTGGTTTAATGTATTTAAATCTAAAATGAAAGACTTAGAAGCAGATTCTATAGGATGTATTTAGCCTGTCCGGTTGTACAGCTGACTCCTAGAAAGTTCTGTTTTGACTCATAGATAGCTCTCTTTTAATGCAAATTTGAATGCTTGTGATTGTATTTTTGGCCCCCTTGTGTATCTCTGTCTGCAACTTTGTGTTTTCACTGCTGACTGTGTTGACCAGGTTTCCCCTGAAAAAGAGATTGTTAATCTAAATGGGACCAACCTGGTTAAATAAAGGTTAAATAAATACATAAAGATAAGAGCAACACTCACTGTGTATTGTGATGGACGATATTTCACTGTGTGCCGATAAATAATTAATCTCTCCAAACTTTATGGCGTAATAACACGTCACTTTAACCTCAGCAGGTAAACTCTGACGTGCCATCTTCAGCAGCTCAGTTCCTGTCAGGGTCTGCAGACAGGGAAAGTTTCCCATAGGCCCTCCACTCAAAGCGTAGAAATAACACTGAGACACTGAAACAGATGATGGAGTCTGACAGTTCAGAGTGACTGAGTCTGTCTCATTGATCACCGCTGGAGTCACCGTCAGTTTAAATGGAAGAGATGCTGAAAATGTAACAATGTGTTGGCTTAAATAAGTGAAAACTGAATATATTAAAAAAAAAAAATTATTTCAAAACACTGAAAATCGTCTTGAAGATAACCTGCACGTTAGGATGTGTTGTTTGTTGCTGTCATTCTTTAGCGTGTTGTTAAAAGTCCATAGCAGCAGTGTTCTATTTATGTAATGACCTGTTTTAAACTATTTGCCAGGCACACCCTGCTTGTCAAAAATATATTTTCTGAACAAATCTATTACTTTGTTAACTGCAGTTTAATGTTTGCCAACAAAACATAATAAGCTGTGTATTTAGGTACAGTATTATCACAGCTGTAGATGTCTTTTATAAGCTTGCTGATATTAATCTTGTGTTATTGTTGATCCACCAGAGGCCCCGACAGTTCTGGTCGCCCTGCATGTAAACTGTGTCATTCTAGTTGTCTTTAAAGAACCAGCTCTGTTCAATCAGCTCGTCAGTATGCGTATGCATCAAAATACTCTTCCTTTCCACACTCATCCTTATAAACATTCCCATCAAAGCATCTCAACATTTTTCATGCACTAATAAAAAAATAATTATTTAAATTTTGTTACCTGATGTTTGTTTTGGAGGAGTCACAGGACTGAAAGCATGAGGGCTGGTAGTAGTCACACCTGGCAAATGAAAAAAAATACAGTAATTTACGTGTGATAATGTTCTGGATTTCTATTCAAATGTATAACATGTCTTACCTGTGGTCATCATAACTGTTGGTGTAGTCAGCGTCACACCCAACTCTTCTTCCACAATATCTGCGATAAAAGAAGATGGCTTTGGACTTGTCACTGTCATATGTGGACAACTGTGTATTTGCATCACTCTTTGCATCAACATTTTATTTCAAAACACTGAAAATCTTGAAGGTAACCAGCATGTTAGGATATGTTTTTTGTGCTCATTCTTTAGTGTGTTGTTAAAAGTCCATAGCAGCAGTGTTTACTCACTTCGTACACTGATGAAAAATGTGTTACTGTCAGCAGATCGAGACCTTTTCATGTAAAAACATTTCACTTTAACCTCAGCAGGTGATCTCTGATGTGCCCACTTCAGCAGCTCCGTTCCTGTCAGTGTCGTCATACATGAGAAGATTCGGACAGTTCCTCCACTTAAAGTGTAGAAATAACACTGAGACACAGAAACGTCTGACGGAGGCTGACAGCTCAGAGTGACTGAATCTGCCTGTGTGATCACTGCTGGATTCACTGTCAGTTTAGGTGGATGATAAGCTGAAAGTTTGAACATATGTAATATGAAATATTAGAGAGTTAAACATTTTAAGACAATGAGAAATTGTGGAAGTTGGAAATTACACAACCAAACCATGTGTAAATGTAGCCAAACTCATAACAGGCTATAATTTGCCATAGTACAGGTGGACATGTGAGATAAAAGATCAGAGACTGACCTTGTGCTTGAATCTCATGAAGGAAATCTGTTGGAAATATAATGTGTTAACAAGATGAATAGACATAATAGTAGCAAGTCGTCACTGACTTAAACAACATGTAGAAAGATTAAAACTCCACTTAATGTTTAGGAATTATCAAGATCAAGATGGTATAACATGCTGATACGTATGGACTGATATTACACATATTTTTTATGTTTGCAAGTGTGAACCTGCATTCATTTTTAAAAATCTAAATTCGTAATGAATAAACATAGGTTTTACTTACACATGAGGATGAAAAAAAGCAGACGTCCAGTCATGATGTAGCTGAATACTGAGACTGTCTAGAGGACACTTGTGTGTCAAGTGTTATTTTGTGAAACATGATCTCAAGAAAACCAAAGCGAGCATCAGACGTGAATTACATTAACAGACAAGCCACAGAAACACGCTTGATGTAATTTTTAAAGTACTTAGACTGTGTGTCATATTCAAAACAACTCTACCACACTGGAGGCTCATCGCTAAAAAGAGATATCCGTTTTTGACCAGTTCTCTCATGAGAATGAGACCCCATGTCTCAGTGAGATTACCCTGTCCGTGTGTGTGTGTGTGTGTGTGTGTGTGTGTGTGTGTGTTTTTTTTTTTATTTATATGTAACTGATTGTTAAATTTTTTTGTGTTCGTGCGTCTGCGCGTGTGTACATATGTGTGTGTGTGTGTGTGTGTGTGTGTGTGTGTGTGTGTGTTTATGAGATTAATTTGTGTGATTAATAGTTAAGTCATCTTGAGTATTTTGTTTTTGTATACAGTTGTAATTGATTTGGTCTCTTCGATGGTTTTAATTCTCACTGCATTTTTGTGCATTTTGTGTTTTTTTACTGTATTCTCTGTGTACGTGTTGAGTGAATTTTGTGCATGTGTGTGAATCACTCCTCTTGTGTATAACACTTTAGTACAAACAAGTTTTGTTTTTAAATTGCTATATGAATAAATATCAACCTGAACTTAAAATTTTGAAATAAATGTGAATTTTAATAGTTGTGTGTAATAATTTTTTACCTTTAAACCATTACAACATGTGACATGTTATCTTTTCACCAAACTTATGTTTCTGTCAAGTCAACAAGGAGTAATTAAACCATTACACCATTATAATGTCTGCTATTGGCAATGTAAATTACATTAACATAAATGGATCTGTGCATAAGAGAGCAAAGTGGAAAAAAAGCAGAAAAGAAAAAAGAAAAAACAGTGTTTGGATTTCAAATTGACTCTGAAGCGCTGTCTGTACACAGAGTCTCTCAGGGCTGCTGTAACTGGCTTTCGTGAGGTGCTGCTGACATCAGTCTATGTAGAGAAAGAAGCACATGACTTAACTGGCCCCAGTGAAGTCTAACTGTTTACCAGCATTATACATTTATTAACTTATGAAAGTTGTAGATGTTCAGTTTCTTTCATGCCACAATAACAACTTTTCCACTTATGAGAATACACATTTTCATATCTGTTATAAATGCTTTCTAATTTATGTCTGTTCAAATTCTGGCCTTGCACCACTACGTGGCGACTCAACACGTCTATTAACCTCATACCACATTCAGGAAGAGAGGAGAAGCTCACCAATGTTGCCTCGATACGTAGCGATACTGTAGGTGTCATCATAATCATCCTGCAAACAAGTGAAGTTTGCTATTGGGCTAAATGGGGAAAAAAGGTTTTGCAAATTATGTGTTTTTATAACAGAGGTAACCAACAGCTCAGTATGCATTTCTAAATCAATATTAAGTATTACTCTTCCCAAATATTCAGAGTTGTTACTGTTACCCTGCCAATTCCTTAATGTCACATCTACTTGCTGCAGCAGCTTTCTTCACTAAGTCAACCTCCTCACTGTTTATGGTTCAAGTTTTATGAATTTGTCAACTTAACAGCAACCTAGTCTATCATCCATATTTCTTTATGCTTTCATTTTTAAAAAAAAACGTTTTTATGTGCTAGGTTTGTTAGATTTGCTGAATTATCACTGCTGGTTTTGTTTGTTTATTTGGTTGCTGCTGTTTTTTGAAAGCCCCTTCAAAGAACCTTGTTGCCAAGTGCCCGTGAGCAAGGCATCACTTGTGCCAGCTGAGTGTGTCTACAGAGCAGCTCAGAGGACAACTGTGGTGTCGTCCTGAGCAGCTGGCAGACTGAATGACTGTAAACCAATGCATTGATGGAAAACAAAACACATAGTGGCACTCATTAATGTTTACCTAATAAAATTTGAAAAAAAACTTACCCCTTGGAAACGCTTTTTTCTAGAAAATGAAAAAAAAAAAAAAACAATTAATTGTCGATATCAGGAACATTATCTCTAATGAAACAAAGTTACTAAATGTAGTAGTCATTCATCAACAAACTAACTAATCTAATGTCTTCATTTGAAACAAATGTGAAACTACATGAAACATTTGTTAAATGGAGACCCTGTATTTTCGGCAGCCCAAGGTGAGGAAGCCCGTCGAGGCCCTGGCAGTTTCGCTGATGGCTACACATTGTATTTATGACAGTTACAGCTAACTATGGGACTGCCCTAACTAACAGTATCCACCTGTCACACAGTAGTTATAAGGGGCCCCCGGCATTGCACTGCATATTGTCTGTATGGGAAGTTTATGGGGGCTGTGCTAGGTTTAAGAATGAGAACTCAGTAAAGTTTGTTGAGGTTAATATATTATGATTCTTACCAATCCTGCTTTGAATGAAGAGAAGTGCAAATCCAAGCAAAAGGACTCCCACAGTCACAACTGCTCCAATCACTGTTGTTGTCTCTGCATTATGAGAAGAGGATATTAAGACGTGCCTGCTGTGCAGTGTTAACATAAAGGACTGAAGACAAATCCATCTGCACAACCACCACAATGGGACGCAGCAAACACACTAACAACAAGACTAAAACCTAGTGTCCTGCTAGTGATCCTGAGAAACAGTAATGTTCATTGCTCTGAACAATGTACTTCTGCTCTCTGGGATCTACCAGAATTATCCATGAAGTTTATTATGTGGGTGGTGCTACAGTAAATGTTGTATCACAAGACTTGCACCATATAATTTCTTTAAACATCAAGCCAGTGTCAATAGTCAGCTTTTTGATTAATGACCTGCTTTAAACTATTTGCAAGGCACACCCTGCTTGTCAAAAATATATTTTATGAACAAATCTATTACTTTGTTAAATGTATTTTAATGTTTGCCAACAAAACATAATAAGTTGTGTATTTATATACAGTATTATCACAGCTGTAGATGTCTTGTCTCGGCTTGCTGATATTAATCTTGTGTTATCTTGTTGATCCACCAGAGGCCCCTACAGCACTGGTCACCCTGCATGTAAACTGTGTCATTCCATAAAAATACCCTTCCTTTCCACTCTCATGCTTATAAACATTCCCATCAAAGCATCTCAGCATTTTCATGCGCTAATAAAAAAATAATTATTTAGTTTTGTTACCTGATGTTTGTTTTCGAGGAGTCACAGGACTGAAAGCACAAGGGCTGCTAGTAGTCACACCTGGCGAATGAAAAAAAATACAGTAATTTATGTGTGTAAAAACCTAGCGTCCTGCTAGTGATCCTGAGAAACAGTGATGATCATTGCATCAAACAATATGAATGTGTTGGATAGGATGAACAATGTACTTCTGCTCTCGGGGATCTATCAGTATTATCCATGAAGTCCATTAAGTGGGTGGTGCTACAGTAAATTTTCAGTTGGAAGAACTGAATATGTCTGTATAATAATATATATTTTTATTCAAACATTAAGCCAGTATCAATTTTAAAAAATATATATATAAGCCTGTTGATTACCTGCTTTAGACTATAGGCAAGACACACCCTGCGGGTCAAGGATATATTTTATTACAAAATACATTGTGGGGTGTTGGTGGCTTAGTGGATTGAACAGGCACTATGTACAGGGACTGAGTCCACACTGCAGTGGTTGTTGGTTCAACTCCAGCCTCAGCCCTTTGCTGCATGTCATCTCCTCTCTCTCTCCCACTTTCACTTTCATAAATTCTGTCCTATCAAATAAAGGTGAAAAAAGCCCTATATATATATTGTTTGGTTTAAATGCATTTTAATGTTTGTCAACAAAACAAAGAAAGTTTTGTATTTAGGTACAGTATTGTTGCAGCTGTAGATGACTTTTCTACACTTGCTGATATTAATCTTTTGTTATCTTAGGTTAGTCTTAGGTTTATCCACCAGAGATCCACACAGTACTGGTCGACTAGCTTGTAAATTAGGTCGTCACAGTTTCCTTTAATGACCCAACTGCGCTCAATTAACTCTTCAAGTCAGCGCTTATAAACATTCACGTCGAAGCATCTCAGCATTTTAATGCGCTGGATAAAATTTAGATTTTCCTGTTTCATCATCAGATGCTGGATTCATTGTTTGAGCAGACGTCAAACAACCTGCATAAGTGAGAGCCAGTAGACTAATAAAAGACAAAAACATTAACAATAAAAATTAAAAAATATCCCAACATTTTCTGAAATATCAGTGTGAATCATTGAGAACTTGACGATTTATATCACCTTTTTCTGGTTTCACTGATGCTACCAACGTAGCGAAAGATCTACCAGTGTGACTTGGCATACCAACAGTCTGACCTGAGTAAACGAGAAAAAATTCAAAATATTCACAAAACTCAGGAACACATATGATTTGCAGTTTAATTAAAACCACAACAAATATATCAGAAGTTTTGTCACCTGTTGGTTGTTTTGGAGGAGTCACAGGACTAAAAGCAGGAGGGCTGCCAACAGTCATACCTAGTGAATAAAAAAAAACATTTGAAATTTTCCAAATAACAAATACAGTAATTTATGTGTGATAATGTTCTGTATTTCTATTCAAAAGTATAACATGTCCTCCCTGTGGTCATAATAAATGTTTGCATATTCTGTGTCAGGCTCGACTCTTTTCTTTTTCTTTTTTTGAAGCTGTCGATTTCATGTGTAAATATTATGTATTTGAGTATATATTTGTCAGTATATATTTTTTACTGAAGTAGAAAAACTACCAGTGCTGTGTGGTGTTGTAACAGTCCACCCTGATGAATGAAGAAAAACACATTTTAAAATAATAATAACACTCAGAAACACGTCATTTTTTAATTCATTCACACTCAGTAGGCCTCCCTATCTTAAAATCTGTTACCTAATGTCACGGGAGGTCCAGTAGTGAAAGCACGAGGGCTGCTAACAGTCAGATCTGTGGGAAAAAAAAACTTTTTAAACTTTTAAAATAACAAATATGGTAAGTGGTTTCTGACAATGATCTGGATTTCTGTTTAAATGTATGACATGTTTAACCTGTGGTCATCATTAGTGTTGGCATAGCTGGCGTCACGTGTGGCTCTTTTTCCACAATATCTACAATAAAAGAAGATGAATTTGGTACTTGTCAATAAAGTGTCAGGAAAACTACTTAAGTAGTTATTTTCACAAAACTAGAGACCAGAAAACAGACTCTTTTCAAATGCAATTGTGACCATGTGAATGCATAGGTATGCTTTATATATGCCATAATTATTTTATGGTGTTTATCTAATTTTACACAGTCAGAATACACTTTATTAATAAATCTATTTCAGTGCACATGTTGTATAAGTGTAGCACGTGTATTCACATCTTACCAGTCAGACTGTATCGATCACTGCGAGGGGACAAAGAGTTGGGGTCACTTCCCAAACTGTAATCACAGCTGGCATCACTTTGTTGAACTGTACGAAGACTTCTCAGCAATTCATTCATTTTAAGAGTAAAGTGGCAGAACCATTGATTTTTGGAGTTCATTTTCTTCATTGTTTTTCTTGTTAGCTCTGGATGAGTTGCTTCTCCAAAGTACAGGTTACATCTAGTGTTTTCATTCGCAAATCCAGGCGGAATGCAAATGAAGACAACAGAGTCACCAGGAAAATATTCTCCACTCATCTTTGGTTTATGACCTATAAAAAGATTAAAAGGTATTAAATATAAAGCACTCTTGTACAGTCAGGTACAATTTCATATGAGTCTGTGATTTCAAACATTGCTGACTTTAAACAAAAATCCAGCACCGCACACATCATGTCTGGCAAAAATAATTCTGTGTGTCATCTGATCTAAGTTTGTAATATGATCAGTATGATATTTAATCAAATATATCATCGCTCAGAATACAAATACTCTAACAAAAAAAGTAGATTTATTAACATAATTTTATTTGATTTGATATATTTCAAACATGTAGGGGGAAAAATCTGTATCAGCTTCACCCACAGGTGGTATTTTAATACAAATAAGTGAATAAATACATAAATAAAAGGTGATCAATCTGTATTTCTCTCTTTATTTTGTCTGTAAAACCTAAAAAAAATTCAAAACTAAAATATTCCACCACCAACTTTTCTTGGACTGATACTGTATCCAGATATAACGCTGGTAGTAGATGAGAGAAGCAGTCACTCACTGTGTATGGTGATGGAGGATGTGCCACTGTGTGGAGATGGATAATAAAACCCTCCAACCATTACGTTGTAAAAACACGTCAATTGAACCTCAGCAGGTGAACTCAGATGTGCCGTCTTCAGCAGCTCAGTCGCTGTCAGTGTCTTCAGACATGGTAGCTCTCTGGCAGCTTTTCCACTCAAAGTGTAGAAATAACACTGAGACACAGAAACAGTTGATGGAGTCTGACAGTTCAGAGTGACTGAGTCTGTGTCGTTGATCACCGCCGGATACACTGTCAGTGTAGGTGGAAGAGATGCTGAAAATATAAGTATATGTTGGATTAAATGATGGAAATTGATTTTACTTAAAATCATTGTAATAATAAATTTATGATGTTAGCAAGACATAATTTATCTGTCCACAGCAGCGGTGTTCACTCACTTCGAATGATGATGGAGGACATGTCACTTTCAGGAGATTGAGACACGTTAAGGTAAAAACATGTCACTTTGACCTGAGCAGGTGAACTCTGACGTGTCATCTCCAGCAGCTCAGTCCCTGTCAATGTCTTTAGACAAGAGAAGCTTTTGACAGGTTTTCCTCTTTCAGTGCGAAAATAACACTGAGACAAAGAGAGAGATGATGGAGTCTGACAGTTCAACGTGACCGTTTCAGTTTCTGTGATCACCGCTGGAGTCACTGTCAGTTTAAGTGGAAGAAGAGCTGAAAATTAGAGAATTTAGAGATAAACAGCAACTGTTATTTTATGTACAACATAGAAAACAGAGAAGAAGTGTGGTTCAGCCAAACCGTATTTAAACTTTTCAAATGAAGAGAGACTGACCTTCTGCTTTTGTCTCAGAAAAGGAATTTGTAAAAGAAATCGCATTTACAAGTGAAACAGATGTAATAGTAACTAACTCTTTCTCTGAACCTTAAAAAGTGTAATGAAGCACACTGATACCAATATACAACGAGCTGACAGTACATTTTAATCGGAGGCTTGCACATAAAATATACCTGTATTTTTCTGTAACTGCCTACATTTAAAATGGATTAAACAGACAAAGGTATAACTTACAAAAGAGGACAACTATCAGCAGGTGTTGAGCCATGATCAAGCTGAATAATGTGAATGTGAATAATCCTTCAAACAGTTGTGTGTCTGGCTATGTAAACTTTGACAAACTAAACTGTCATTTAGAAGAACTTGCTCTCAGGAAAACCACAGTTAGCATCAGAAGGCTTTATAAAGCCCTAGTATGTTTGGGGCACTGTATATTTAGGTCACACCCACTGCAGTGTTGGCTAACCGCTTTTCATAAATTGCGTTCTACTTGTCTTTCTTATTGTTTGTTTTACTTGTTGCTTTTTCTAAACTGGTAATAACAGTACTGACTTGTGCAAAATTGAAGCCAATTTTTCAAGAAACTTTAAGAAACTAACTATATTTGCCTCAGTGTTAGTCAGCAGATTTAAGAACTAGTGTACAAAACTATGGTTGAGAGTGTTTTAACTTGGGGCGTCTGGTGGCCTAGCAGCTAGAGCAAGCTCCTCATGTACAGAGGTTGTGTCCTCGCTGCAGCAGCCGCAGGTTTGACTCCGGCCTCAGGCCTTTGCTGCATGTCGCCCCCTATCTCTTTCTTCCCCTTTCACACTAAGTCTTTCCTATACATTAAAGGCATAAAAGCCCAAAAGAATAATCTTTAAAAAAAAATAGAGTGTTTTAACTTTTCACCTTCCTGCCTGGCACAGTCACAGTAACTGCACATCTAAGAACTTTCTAGAATTGTGTCAGTGAGAAAAATAGCTGGTGAGCCTAAAAAGCCCTTGACTCAACTCTTTACAGAGGGGAAGAGGAAAAAAGTGAGGAGTATCTTGGCCGACACCTCCCATCCTCTCTTAAACCAGTTTTGGCTCTTGAATACCGTCTGGTACTTTTGTGTGATAAAAACACATAGGTAGTGTGGGAGCAGACCAAGAACTGCCTTATATATAAAGGTGTACCAATGCAAGAGCCAAACGGTTCCCAGAGCAGGCCATCCTACCCAAGAGTACAACTCACAATGGTGATTCAGAGCTGTATCAAACACATGACGACACTGAGCAGAGGCATGCATGTACAAAAGATCACCGTGGTCCAACACAGTAAAAAATTTGCAGCGACAAGAAGCTTTTTTACATTAAAAGTAAAACACAACTTGTTTTGAAAATAAAAACACAGTTTTAGCCTCAGCTTTTTATCTGGTAGAACACATGTGGTTTCAAATTAAGGGAACAAGCACTGAATCTTAGACAGAAGAAGGTTGAGCCAGCTTAGGTAAGGTGAATCTTGCTTGGGTTTGTTTTTGTGTTGGGGGGTTGTTAAGTGCTTAGCACTGGACTTTCAGTTTCTCTCTGCAACAATAGGTGAGGTCAGCTGACACGGGTCACACCCTCTATTGATTGCCCAAGTGAAACCAGACAGGGGCGGTTCAGCTGGGCGCAATCAGTCAAGTTGGAAACAGCTGTGACTGAGTTCAGGTACCTAAAAAGGCACAGACTGCGCTTGAGCGTCAGCGAAAGTGTCAGCCCACAAAGTGTGAAGACCACACAGGGTAAAGACCTGCGAGTCTACCTGCGCGAGTCCACCGAGCAAGGACACCGACTACCGCTGCCGCCTGTCTGTTTTCAGTCTAACGCACAATGTGTCTCTCACGCATCCCAGTCATTGTTGGCAACCGGAAAAGACGCACAGTCTGCCGTACACGCAATCCGCAAAACCTGTCCGCTCTCCCAGAAAGTGGTCCCAGCCCATACTCAGTTACCTTTGGTCTCTATGGAACTGTCAGTCCGCAGTTAACAAGACAGAATTCATCAGTTCACTGGTGAAACTCTCAGACATTCAGGTCCTAGCCCTGACTGAGACATGGATCCGCCCAGAAAACTCAGCTACACCAGCTGCACTCTCTGAGTCCGCTACGCTAAGCCACACCCCTCGCTCCACTGGACAAGGAGGCGGTGCTGGCGTGCTCATTCCTGACAACTGGTCTTTCTCCACACTGCGCCCGTTGAGCAGCAACACAACATTTGAATATCATGTTCTTAATGTCACTGCTCCCATCAAAGCATATATTCTGGTTGTGTACCGCCCACCAGGGGGTAATCTGGATGGCTTTGTCTCTGAAATGGACATGTTACTCTCTGACATCCCTGATGATGGCACACCACTGATTGTCATGGGAGACATGAACATTCACATTGACAGTACTCTGGCAAACAACTTTCTGGCACGCCTCTCCTCCTTTGCACTTGTACTAGCTCCTTCTCCTCCCACCCACAAAGCTGGTAAAGTCCTTGACTTGGTGCTGACTCATAACTGCTCCATAGCAGATGTGACAGTTACCCCACTACACCTGTCAGACCATTTCTTGGTAAAAATTTGCAGCTACCTTTCCACAATTGCAGACACCCACTCAGAAAATTTCCCTCCGCAGAAACCATAAGTCCCTCACAGCAGCACAGCTGTCTGATGAGGTGAGCTCTGTCCTGCCTGACCACTCACACTTCTCCTCACTTTCTGTTAATGAGGCTACAGAAACACTCTGTTCCTCTCTGGCATCCTCTCTGGACAAATTCTGCCCCCTTGTGTCCAAACCAGCCAAGAAAAAACAACCAAGTCCATGGCTCTCTGAAGTTCTGAGAGAACAAAGAACTGGACTCAGGGCAGCAGAAAGAAAGTGGCATAAATCCCAAGAACCCACTGATTTGTCCTCATACAAACAGAAACTTGCTTCCTTTACCTCTTCCTTGCAGTCCGCTAAGAAAGCCTTCTATCAGAACAAGATCTGTGCTGCTACTGATTCCAGAAAACTGTTTATGGTGTTTAACTCCTTGCTTTCTCCTCCAGCTGCTCAGCCTTCCACTACACTGACTCCAGACATGTTTGCCTCCCTTTTCACTGAAAAGATGGCTGCAGTCAGCAACCAGTTCTCTGAGCCTGACCAGCCCAGTCAGCTCAAACCCACTACTGCCGCTTCACTCTGCTCTTTTGTTCCTCTGACCGAGGATGAGGTCTCCAGACTTCTTCTGAGCTCAAAACCTACAACATGTCCTCTCGATCCAATACCCACCCGCATCCTGCAGACCATCCTGCCCACTATCAAACCTGCAGTCACACACATTGTCAATTCCTCCCTAAAAACTGGCACTTTTCCTGCTACTTTTAAGCAAGCCCATGTCACCCCACTGCTCAAAAAGCCTAATCTCAACCCCGCCCATGTTGAAAACTACAGGCCAGTCTCACTTCTACCATTTCTGTCGAAAATACTGGAGCGCGCAGTATTTAACCAGGTCTCTGAACACTTGTGGAACAACAACCTACTTGACTCCTTTCAGTCTGGCTTCAGGTGTGCCCATTCCACTGAGACTGCACTCCTGTCAGACACTGAGTCACTGAGACTGGCTCGAGCTGCTGGTCAATCCTCTGTCCTACTGCTGCTGGACCGGTCTGCTGCCTTTGACACGGTGAACCATCAAATCCTCCTCTCCACACTCTCTGAGCTCGGCATCTCAGGTTCTGTCCTATGGTGGTTCAAGTCCTACCTCACAGGCAGATCCTTCAGAGTGTCATGGCGAGGAGAGGTGTCTAGGTCACATGGCCTATCGAAAGGGGTTCCTCAGGGGTCAGTGCTTGGTCCCCTACTCTTCTCTCTGTACACCACCTCACTCGGTGCAGTGATCCACTCCCATGGTTTCTCCTACCACTGCTATGCTGATGACACTCAGCTCTTCCTCTCCTTTCCACCTGATGACAGAACGGTCTCAGCTCGGATATCAGCGTGTCTGGCTGATATCTCCACATGGATGAAGGAACAAGACCTTCAGCTAAATCTGTCTAAGACCGAACTCATGGTCTTTCCAGCTTGTCCATCTGTTCAGCCTCGGATCAGTGTCCAACTAGACTCGAGCCTACTTGTGCCCACAAACTCAGCCAGAAACCTGGGTGTCATGATTGATGACCAGCTGACCTTTAAGGTTCATGTGGCCTCAGTTTCTCGGTCTTCTCGTTATGCCCTCTACAACATCAGGAAGATCAGACCCTTCCTGACCCAACAGGCCACACAGCTTCTGGTTCAGGCTCTTGTGATCTCACGCATTGACTACTGCAACTCTCTTCTGGCAGGCCTCCCTGTATGCTCATTCAAACCTCTTCAGATGATCCAGGATGCAGCAGCACGTCTGGTCTTCAACCAGCCCAAAAGAGCACATGTCACCCCGCTGCTAATTTCTCTTCACTGGCTTCCAGTGGCAGCCAGAATCAAATTCAAAGCACTTCTCTTGGTTTACAAAACAGTCACAAGAACTGCTCCAGCCTACCTGGAATCCCTGATGCAGGTCTACTCTCCTTCTCGCCCACTACGCTCTGCATGCGAAAGACGCCTGGTGCTTCCAGCCCAGCACGGCTCTAAATCTCTAGCCAGACTCTTCTCTTCTGTTGTTCCCAAATGGTGGAACAAACTTCCAAACTCTGTGCGTTCTGCTGTGTCCCTTTCTACTTTTAAGAGACAATTGAAAACTCAATTGTTCTGAGAACACCTAGGCACTTAACCTGACTCTTCTCTTCTTTGCCCTTTGGGGTAGATTAAGTCAGATGGTCCAAACCCAACACTTAATGATTATCTAGCACTGACAAAGTTGTGTGATGTTGTATGTTGATTGTTATCGTAAGTAGTGATACTGAGATTGTTGAATCTCAGATGCTGAGATCGCTACTGGTTATTACTTTGGTTTCCAAAAAAAAAAAAAGGGGGGGGGGCACTTCTTCTGCCACTAGACAGCAATACCTGTGACCAATCACACCTGAAGCACTTTTTGCACTTACTAAGGGTTTTTTCCTTAAGTCTAAATTCTTGCTTGTGTTGTCGCTTTGGATAAAAGTGTTTGTAGAATTGTAGAGTCATAAATCAAATACTCAGGTATTTGTAAGAGTTAACAATCACCTTTCCATCCACAGTGACCACCACAGGAACATTTTATGACCTAGTCTTTGAGTTGGTAAACAACATAAACTTGGTCTTATCCGCATTAAGAACAAGTTTTAGCTTATGCAGTGTATTTTGGACAACGACAAAAGAATTTTGCAAGTATTCAACAATGTGTACAAGAGTTGCCACACAGAAGTATACAACAGTGTCATCAGCATAAAAATATAAGCAGCAGTTAACACATTTTGACCTAGATTATTCACATGAATAGTAAATAAAAGCAGACCTGAAACAGAACCCTGCGGCACACCCTTGTAGACAGATATAATATCAGCGCATAGACCGTCATACCAAATGCATTGAGACCGATTACTAAGATAGCTTGCAAACCAAGCAACTGTTTCTTCTGAGAGCCCTGAGCTCAGAAGTCTGAACTTTAAAACTTCATGATAATAATGAGAGGATGTGGGCTAAAACATAGACATACAGCATAGTGGTAACGTGTATATTCACATACATTTATTCATAATGCATAGTCACAGAAGTCTCAGGAAAAAATATATCCAGTTACACAAAAATATGATCAAAATTTAACAGAAAACACATTTGAAAACAAAAATTACAAACAGGAGTTGAGTAAAAGTTTGCTTTAGTCATAAAATATAAGAGTAAAACTAAATACATTTTTAAATCTTGATCTTCAATTACAATACAATTAAATACAATTAAAAGGCAGTTTGGCACCCATGCTGTGCTTTGTACATCATAAACCTCAACTTGAAAATTGGATATAGTTGTAAAACTTGGAAAGGTCTGTTAAAAGTTTAAGGAAAACACATTACAGTATCGCCCTGTGATAGTCTGGCGACCTGTCCAGGGTGTACCCCGCCTTCCACCCGATGACAGCTGGGATTGGCTCCAGCACCTCCGCGACCCTTACGAGGACAAGCGGTTATGAATGAATAAATGAATGACATTACAGTATCCTTATTCTGGATTATACAAGTCAACTTCAAAAACAAGGTTTAGATTTCAGTTACAGTTATTTTGGCTGTCTGCTTCTCTTCCTCTATTACATATGAAACAGTTTCAGTGTGACTGCACTGTGCTGTACGTTACACCCTTCAGGTCTGATGCGGCTGGCTCTTCAGCAATGGTGGAGTACAAATGGTATAAGTCATTCTGGGAAAAGAAAGGATCCAACTGTGACATCTATTAATATATGTATGTAAAATGTATTTAATATTGACCTGTCAGACTTACAGTCTCTTTTTGAGGTTCTTGCCTTTTCACTCCCACAGGACCTGCTAGTGAGAAAGACACACAGAGTAAGATAACTGTATTCACACATACCCAGTGTCACTGGGCTGTGCATGCACCTGGTCTTTGTGACCAGTTGCCCAAGGCAACCAATGTAACTGATAAAGCTGGTCTGTTGTCCTGTGGGCACATTTCTGATGAAGGTACACTCTTAAAGCAGTAAAAGCCCACTCAACCATACTTCACTGTCCTAACGAGAATGTAAAGGGTGCAGCGTGATTAATTGGCTACTGTGGGACTTGGACAAGACCTTGTGTGTTAGAGGGCGCTGCCAGTGATACACATAAGCCACACTTCAATCAGGTCAACATTTTCTCACCCCAACTAATCACATGGTGCCTCTCTGTCAGTGACCCTCTGCATCTGCTGATGACATTTTAAGTATCCTTCTGCTTCAGCTGTTTATGTGCCGAGACGCCATTACCATGATGTCAACAATCCACATGGTGGGATCACACGGAACGTACCTTATGTTTACACAGCAGCACGTGGCAACCAAGGGGACCATCATGATGGTTATGATTGGGCAACAAAGTCACAGAAGGTTAGGTTTAGGCAAAAGAGGCACATGGTAAGGTGTAGAAAAAAAACCACACACTTACACAGGAAGTAAACTCTGGACTCCTGCATGAAAGTCAGTTGTTTGTGGGCCTTATCCACCTTCCCTCTTATCTATCTTATCTATCTATCACACACCTTATATGATGTTGTTACTGGCAGCATTATTATTTGACGCTGTCCCTCAGTGTTTCATGTAATCACAACCGGTTCTTCTCTGGCCACGTCCTCAAGTGATGCTACCCGTGCGCATTGCATGTAGTCGCGCCCAGTGCAGTCCAACCATCGTACGACATATAATAACAACGACACCGGTTCTATCTAAGCACATTCTCATCTGACGCCATCCAGCCACATTCTGGTTTTATGATGAGGTGGCTTTTGGTGTCACGCTTTTACACCGAAAGTACTGACATAGCGGACTTATGTGACGAGTTTGGAGTGAGAATGGGCTGGCCACATGGTGAAGCGACCAGGTGTTGCCATGAGGGGTGTGCTTTGTCTGCAACAGTGTTTAAATGTGTGCTGCATGTTAAGTGATATCCACATGAATGCTAAGATCTGAAGTTTTCCAAGAACATTGTATTGTAACAAAATGATCAGTGTTATTCACTTTACTTGTGATTTTAATGTTTTTGGCTGATTGGTGTTTATGGAGAATGTAGTGAGAGATTCTTGAAACCGAACACTTCTTCACAGTATCATCTCTTGTCATTCAATATTTTGCTCATGTGAAAAAGAGTCTTAGACCTGAGCAAGGGAGGTTATTTTTGTTTCAGTGCAGCAGTGGTTTCCCACAAGCGCTAGATTTTTATTTATGTTTGAGCTGCAGGGCTTGTGTGTTTGGTTACCATAAGCTGGTGATTTCCTGGCTGATATTTTAGTAGCAGTGAACTACATGAGCTCTAATAAACTGAACAAATGTGAAGCTGCACTGCACTCTGTTACTGGGAAACTGCAAAAACATTCAAGGAACCCAGCAAGAGTGTTTGTTTAGCACAACTGTGTGGTCAGTGTTAACCTAAATGAAAAATAGTATGAGTTCAGAGAGAGCACTAAAGCTGCACCTCCATTAGCTGACACCTTTCATCTGTATCATTCATGCTTCACTGTTAACAGCTCCTCCACCAGCTGTCTAGCTATCAGCTGTCTGGCTGTTATAACCTGACACTTACTCATATTTTCTTTTTAATTTATGCCAATGATGTTTGCTGCTGCTGCTTTCACAAATCATTTTCTCGTGTGCAAAATTCTTGGTGTTGTTGTTTTAACTTAAGTTTAATGCCTTTGGGTTCTTTGAGACCCTCCTTTAAAGAGCAATCCTTTTTTTGCTAAATGTTATTGATAACCATTTGCTATAAATGGCAAATTCTTTGAGTGTTACGTACTAAAGAAGTAGCTTTTTTTTTGGTGCTGATATCAAGTAGTTGTTAAATCATCTCAAACATAGCAAATCTTGAAATGCAATGATTGTGAAAATATAAGTTATAGAGCCAACTTACTTTTAGTAATCAGAGACAAACTTTTTAAAACAGTTAAAGAACAAGAGCAGCAATATAAAAAACTGATTCTGACTTTCTGAGACAAGCACGTCAACATTTCTCACCTGTTCTTTTTTTGTTGCAGAGAACCGCAGAAACCAGCAAGATGACACCCATAATTATTCCACAACCAGTCACAACTGCGACAGATCTCCATATCGTTTCTGCTTAGAAACAACAGAGGCCATGACCCAGTAAGTCTCACTTCTCACATTAAGCAAAAGCAGGAAGACAGTCCTGTGCTAACAACAGTTTTTCAACCACCAATAAAAGTGCACACCAAAGTGCATTAAAAGGTAATTAGGTTGCAAAGATAATTTAATCATTGATTTCAAATAGTAAATAATTGTACATAACATAATAACACATACTCACCTAAAGCTATTCTCTGAGGGGTTGCAGCGTCAGTCGTGCTAACACTCGACCCTAAGTGCACAGTCACAGATGTTTTTAAAACATCCACAGTGATGCATGGTGGCATTTTCATGCAATAATAAAAATCCTTAGTGTACCTGTTGTTCCATCACTAGATTCTGGGGTCATAAGAGTCATACTGGTGTCTGTGTGTGAGTAACCAATCAGTGAACATCACTTCAGCGTGCACTGATAACAAGATAATTACTTTTTATGAACATTTTCCCATTATGGATATTAAGCAAGAGTATATTTAAGAGAAGATTGAAGTATTAGGGTGAATCTTTGAAAATTTAAAGAATTACATTACCTGATTCTGTTTTTGCTGAAGTAGAAAAACTACCAGTGCTGTGTGGTGTTGTAACAGTCCACCCTGATGAATGAAGAAAAGCATATTTTAAAATAATAATAACACTCAGAAACACGTCATTTTTTAATTCATTCACACTCAGTAGGCCTCCCTATCTTAAAATCTGTTACCTAATGTCACGGGAGGTCCAGTAGTGAAAGCACGAGGGCTGCTAACAGTCAGATCTGTGGGAAAAAAAAACTTTTTAAACTTTTAAAATAACAAATATGGTAAGTGGTTTCTGACAATGATCTGGATTTCTGTTTAAATGTATGACATGTTTAACCTGTGGTCATCATTAGTGTTGGCATAGCTGGCGTCACGTGTGGCTCTTTTTCCACAATATCTACAATAAAAGAAGATGAATTTGGTACTTGTCAATAAAGTGTCAGGAAAACTACTTAAGTAGTTATTTTCACAAAACTAGAGACCAGAAAACAGACTCTTTTTCAAATGCAATTGTGACCATGTGAATGCATAGGTATGCTTTATATATGCCATAATTATTTTATGGTGTTTATCTAATTTTACACAGTCAGAATACACTTTATTAATAAATCTATTTCAGTGCACATGTTGTATAAGTGTAGCACGTGTATTCACATCTTACCAGTCAGACTGTATCGATCACTGCGAGGGGACAAAGAGTTGGGGTCACTTCCCAAACTGTAATCACAGCTGGCATCACTTTGTTGAACTGTACGAAGACTTCTCAGCAATTCATTCATTTTAAGAGTAAAGTGGCAGAACCATTGATTTTTGGAGTTCATTTTCTTCATTGTTTTTCTTGTTAGCTCTGGATGAGTTGCTTCTCCAAAGTACAGGTTACATCTAGTGTTTTCATTCGCAAATCCAGGCAGAATGCAAACGAAGACAACAGAGTCCCCAGGAAAATATTCTCCACTCATCTTTGGTTTATGACCTATAAAAAGATTAAAAGGTATTAAATATAAAGCACTCTTGTACAGTCAGGTACAATTTCATATGAGTCTGTGATTTCAAACATTGCTGACTTTAAACAAAAATCCAGCACTGCACACATCATGTCTGGCAAAAATAATTCTGTGTCTCATCTGATCTAAGTTTGTAATATGATCAGTATGATATTTAATCAAATATATCATCGCTCAGAATACAAATACTCTAACAAAAAAAGTAGATTTATTAACAGAATTTTATTTGATTTGATATATTTCAAACATGTAGGGGGAAAAATCTGTATCAGCTTCACCCACAGGTGGTATTTTAATACAAATAAGTGAATAAATACATAAATAAAAGGTGATCAATCTGTATTTCTCTCTTTATTTTGTCTGTAAAACCTAAAAAAAATTCAAAACTAAAATATTCCACCACCAACTTTTCTTGGACTGATACTGTATCCAGATATAACACTGGTAGTAGATGAGAGAAGCACTCACTGTGTATGGTGATGGAGGATGTGCCACTGTGTGGAGATGGATAATAAAACCCTCCAACCATTACGTTGTAAAAACACGTCAATTGAACCTCAGCAGGTGAACTCAGATGTGCCGTCTTCAGCAGCTCAGTCGCTGTCAGTGTCTTCAGACATGGTAGCTCTCTGGCAGCTTTTCCACTCAAAGTGTAGAAATAACACTGAGACACAGAAACAGTTGATGGAGTCTGACAGTTCAGAGTGACTGAGTCTGTGTCGTTGATCACCGCCGGATACACTGTCAGTGTAGGTGGAAGAGATGCTGAAAATATAAGTATATGTTGGATTAAATGATGGAAATTGATTTTACTTAAAATCATTGTAATAATAAATTTATGATGTTAGCAAGACATAATTTATCTGTCCACAGCAGCGGTGTTCACTCACTTCGAATGATGATGGAGGACATGTCACTTTCAGGAGATTCAGACACGTAAAGGTAAAAACATGTCACTTTGACCTGAGCAGGTGAATTCTGACGTGTCATCTCCAGCAGCTCAGTCCCTGTCAATGTCTTTAGACAAGAGAAGCTTTTGACAGGTTTTCCTCTTTCAGTGCGAAAATAACACTGAGACAAAGAGAGAGATGGTGGAGTCTGACAGTTCAACATGACCGTTTCAGTTTCTGTGATCACCGCTGGAGTCACTGTCAGTTTAGGTGGAAGAAGAGCTGAAAATTAGACATACACGTTATTTATATAATGTTACGCTAAGAACATTCCTAATGAGCAACAGTTATTTAATGTACAAAATAGACAACAGACAAAAAGTGCTGCTCAGCCAAACTATGTATAAACTTGTCTAATTAAGAGAAACTGACCTTGTGCTTTCATCTCAGAAAATGAATCTGTTTAAAAAGAAATTGAAAGAAAGAACAAGTGAAACAGATGTAAAAGTAACTAGTAAAGTCTTAATGTCAATGTTGTATTTCTCTTAACTTTAATAAAAAGTGTAACAAAACATACTGATATCAATATGTAATGGGCTGACAATACATATTAATCTGATGCTTGCAAATAAAATATACCTGTATTGTTGTGTAACTGCCTACATTTTAAATAGTTCTAATAACAAACAAGAAGTTTTTACTTACACATGAGGACGACTATCAGCAGGTGTTGAGCCATGATCAAGCTGAATAATGTGGAAGAATCCTTTCGAGACTACACTTGTGCGTCACAGACTTTGACATACAAAGCCATCATTTTGCAGAACTTACTGTCAGGTAAACCACAGCAAGTATCAGACGCGAATCACACTGACAGAAAGGCCACAGAAACACACAGACTTGACATCATATAAGGTTCACGTCCTGCTGTATATTTAGATTGTACCCACCACAGTGTTCAGCTGCTTCAGAAGAGTTTTTAATCACATATGGTCTTTCGTATTTGTTTTACTCATGTCTTCACTAAAAGAGCCTAAACTGGTAGGACTAGTGCTGACTTATGCAAAATTAAAAACAGCTTCAGTTAGACTTCAGATAAAACACTTAAGTTTTTACTAAAAGAGTTACTTTTACAGCAACTGTGAATGAATACAAATACATTATTCAGATATACACAGATAATGCACTCCTAAGAGACATGAACAACCTCTGAATTCTAGCAGTAATATCAGGCGTTCTGCGCTAAACTTTACAGGGGACATTAGAATAACAAACTGAGTTAGGGACGGTCTCAAAAGTGCATGCAAATGAGCCAAGGAAACTTTTCAGATTTTTGTCAATAGTTAAAAAATATATAAATATAGTTTTCAAACAAACTTTTTTTTTTATCTGGACCTCCTCCCATCACATACACAACCTTCTTTAAATATAAAAAAGCATATTCATCTATTTCTGCATTTACCCCCTCCTCTATTATTTTATACTTATCTTTCCAAATAAACATGTTTGTGTATGCTTTGATTAATTCACTTACATGGTTAAAATATCATATAATTTTGCTGGCAAAGGAAGCTGGAAGTTTAAACCAATCTACATAGAAACCACGACCACTTCTGTTATGAACCAAATACAGATACAAATCTTATACATATTTTTGTCACATGAAGATATATAGACAGTAGCTTTGCGTCACAACAAACACAAACATGCAATTATCTATAATATAACAACAGCATTTTACTTCTCATATCTAGAGTAGGCTAATACTGTAGTGAGGTTTTACCTTATATTTTGGGAGGATAACTTGAAAGAGACAGACTGCTCCTAACAAAACATTCACGATCTTTGAACAGGATTGTGCGTCAGCAAAAAGACATGGGAACCAATCATGTTGACTTTCCCTATAGTATGCATACTGATGGAGGGCAATGAGAGTGTTTTGTGCGGCCATCAAATGTGCATCAATCCTTAATTAACCAAAGACAAATGTCATATGTGGCACTGTGATCTTTTCATTTGGATTAAAGACAGTCAGACAACAAATAGACCTATAATTTTCAATTACTCACTAACTCTTAGAAAAAGGGAAACACTACACAGTCATAAGTCATAATTTTGCTCAAAGGTTACCCCATAAAGGAAATTCATTTAAGATTTACATTTACATTTAGTTCCCTTCTGGTCTGCACGCTCAGTATAATCAGCATGGGACCTACATAAAGACCACCAAAGACCAAATGCTGGCCACCTAACTGTCCGGCAGGAGGTGAGCTAGACTGCAGACACGCAGCATTGCCATAGCCATTCAGCCTAATCACTTGTTTAACTTCGCTAGCAAAACTGTCTCCATCTCCATCTGTTTGCTTTCTAACAGCTAACATGTGTAGCTAACTTGTGAAATAATCCCAGAAAAAAAAAGCCAAAAATAAGCACAGAAAAAGAAAACTAATGGTTGTCTTACTGTTAAATGACATAGTTTGAGATATAAATATCAATTAATTAAAAAGTAAAATATATGAAGATGTCCATGTTCTATCTAGCACACATTGTTTAAAAATACGACTAAAGAAGGAAGCTTATGCTGTTCTACAGCAACATTCCTCACCTTGCCTTTTTTTTGTCCGACAATCAGATTTATAATGTATTTGACTGATTAACAAATATTTCTTGTTTCTTTCAAAATAACGAAACTGTGTGCATGAGAAATGTGACCTGGTTGTTTTTGTGTCAGAAAAAAAAAGAAGGGGCCCAGGACAATGCCTTGTGGCACTCTTCAACTAATGGGCAATTCTATACACATCAGTTTCCCAACTATTAAATTATAAGATCCACCATAAAAGACAAATAAAAAACACATGGTTTAAAGACAGTTCTCTGGGCTTTCTTTTTTCTGTTTCTCTGTGCAGTAAAATTTTGTTTTTCAGTATGCCTGCAGGGTGCTGTAAACCATGTCCCTCAGGGCTGATGGAGGTGGATCCTCAGAGATGGTGGAGTACACGTGGTAAACATCCGGCTATAGAAAGAAGACACCAACAGTACGAGCTCTTTAAGTTAATAGCATCTATATCATCTATGTTACAAACATTCAATATTGTGCTTCATGTCTCACTTACATCCTCATTTTGAGACTCTTGCTTGTTCAGTTTCTCAGAGCCTGCGACAATAACACAATAAGATGATTGCTTTAGGTCAAGTTTGGCATTTGGCACTGCATTGAGCACACTGTAGATTTTATTATCACCTGCTGGTATCTAAAGATAAAGAAAAACAGGGGAGATGAAGTGAGAGGAATTCATTAATAACTACACATAGCTTGAGGAGCCTTGCTTCTTTAATGTTTGATTTTTGGGCGGTGGGAATGTTACATCTGACAGAGCAAGAAGTGGTTTTAATTACCGATCCTCCATGGTCATTATTTTTTATGTCCATTAAGTAATCTGCAACAGAAGGTAAAACACACTTCAATACACTAGAACACTATATATATGCTTTATACTGTATGAATATTAATACAGTGATGTTGCCTGACTACTTAACTTGTACGTTACCAGTGACATTGGCCTGTGTCCTGTTAAGAACAAAAAATAATTAGAAATGAGACATCACTTAACAGCTGTTACACAGCAGGGTGTGTCTGTATCACTATGACATTAGTTCATATGCACTTTATTTTTTGATTTTCCTGCTGTAAACAAAGTGAAGAATTGTCCTCAGAATAATATCCTGTGCTGTTAAATGTACAACTTTTTGTAATTAAAAAAAGATTAGACATTTTAAAAAAACATCTAGAAACACAATGCATTATAAGACAATAAATCCAGACGGAAATACTGCTCTTCCTACAAGCAGACCAATGTGCCCACTGCTTTAAAACCTAGGTTTTATTGGGGAGGTTATATGAACTCTCTCAACTCTTTTTCAATGAGCTGCTCTGTAGCATACTCACTTATCATGTTAGTGTTTGTGTCAGTACAGTTGGAGATATCACTGTCAGCAGAATTCAACACGTCCCCTTCTATAGGGAAAAGCAGTGGATGATCACCCAACACTTGGTCCAACCCTTCTTAAAATGGGTAAGCTATAGAGTATTAGTGTGCTGTCACCAAAACAAATACAACATCCTGCACTGATGCTCGGAACGCATCAGGATTTTAGCATTTATACTGCAAAAGATATGTGATGAAATGCATCCCAGACCACCTCAGCAAGTGTTTTGAATGATCGGATCAAAGTGCGTCTTGGTGGTCTAATATACATGCATTTATCGCTGTTCACTTGTGATTGGTTCACCAAAAGCACATTAACACCATGTGTAAACAGGGCCATTGATTCAACAACTGAAGTCACACTGCAGTGGCTACTCTAGGCAGATACTTGTAGTGAATATGACAAACTTCTGTATAAAAAAAAACCTCAGTTAGCTTTTGCTGAAAAGGTAAAAAAATTAAATCATATATACATGTCTTACCTGTTCTTTAAACATCTTTCTGAAAAATGCAATAAACAAAGAGAGATGAGCACAGCATTAGTTGAGGCAGAGCACTGAAGTTGTGCAGATTGGGCTGTTTTTGATATGATTTGAAATTACTGGCTCATTTACAGCTGTGTGGGTAGTAACATCCAATCATATTCATGCAGGTGTATACAGCAAACATTATAAGCTGATGCATATTTTTATCAGTATGGCTCATGCCAACACCATTTGCTTCCTCCACACTAACCTGCTCCCTATGTCTTATTTCACATTATTTTATTGATGTATATTCCTGTATGTGTTTATTCAGGTTGCATTAACTCTCTAAGGTAGGAATACATACAATACATTACATACATACAATACAATTATGCATTTACTTCATACAACACATTGAGGCTTTACTGGACACATAAATCAAGTTCTCACCAGTTCTTCTTTTGGTACAGAGAAGTGCCAGTCCCAGTAAGATAACGCCTCCAAAACAAGCCACAGCTACCACCAGTTTCCACTTCCATGTTTCTGTTTTGGGAGGTACCAACAAGAGTCAGTTTTACTTCTGACTTCTAGTGTATGGTATACAATTTTTTTAAAAAATACATGAAGCTTGAGCTATTTCTTTTCAACTGCTATAAATTTAACATTTAAATTAAGTTATGAGCATAATGAATCATTGAATGCAGGGTCATAATCACAAAAGGAATGTGTGTGTGTGTGTGTGTGTATGTGTGTGTGTGTGTGTAATTGCATGCTTTTTGTTCACCTGATGCTCCTGATCCTGGATTTGTTGGGGTTGCAGGGAACAAGCTAGAATCAGTGCTGGGCGTATGAAGTGTCTGACCTACTGTAATAAATTGAAAGATGTAAATAATTAAAAACATTTAGAAAAATGCATTTGTGCATTCATGATACACTCACAAGAGCCTCACCTATGATGAAAACTTTTTGAGTATTTGTGTCACCTGACTCCGGTTGTACTGGTGTTCTGGAGGTAGAGGTAAAACTACCACTGTTTTTTGATCTAGTAACAATGACTCCTGGTGAATGGAGAAAAATTTGAAATTAGTCACAATACTCACATATGCCATAATACACATATGATTTGTTGTTAATTAAAGTCACACTTTAAATATCTATCTAAATATCTAATTTTTTTTTACCTGACTTTTCTTTGGTAGGAGGTACAGGAGTGGAAACATGGAGTCTCTTGGTTTGACCTGGTGAATAAAAAACTTGTCACGGTATTATTTGATTTTGTTTGGGATTTACACTTAAATGTACGACATGTCCCACCTGTGGTCATAGTGGAAATCTGCAGAGACTGTGTCATGCGTGACTCCTTTTTCACAAGATCTACAATAAAAAAAGATGTATTTGAACCTGTTTGCTTCATGTGCGGACAGCTGTGTGGGGCAGGGTACATTTGCATTCACTTCAGCAGGCAGAATTAAAGAAACACAACTTGTGATCAACTAATGTAACATATAACACATCTATGTTTTTGTTACCTGTTACTGATTTCACACGAGCTGTGGAAGCACCAGGCCTGCTCTCAGTCAAATCTGATGAATAATGCATAAAAAATTAAGTCTTTCATTTAAGTAAAGTGTGACGATGTTCTGGATTTCTTTTAGATGAAAACATGGCCTCACCTGAGGTGATAGTAGAAAATGATCTTCTGGAGGCCATGCTTCTTTCTTTTTCCACAATATCTACAGTAAATTGAGAGGACATTTGTGCCTGTCAATTTTATGCATGTACAAATAATTGATCAAATGCGCTATTTCTTTTTGTGCAATGATTTAAGCACAAAAAAATGAGAAGTTTAAACCACCAACGTGTTCTGTTTAGCCGTGCCTGCTCTGGTGATGATATCAATAGGTCCATCAGTCCACCACTTTGACCCAGACTGAAATATTTGGTTTATTGCCATGAAATGTTGTAAAGACATTCATGGATCCCGGAGGACTTATCCCAAATAACTTTGTGAACCCTGACTTTTGCTCCACATTTCTACAAGACGGGGCACCAAAATGAAAGATGCCCAGAGAATGAAAATGCCCGAACCCGTTGCTGTAAACTCTTACTGGGAATCCACATCAAACGCAAGACATGAGCGGCTTTTAAGTGCTATTTAAGGGCTCTGTGTCTGTTCAGTGCACACTGACACTTGCCTCCATTAAGACGTTACAGTCCTCAAAACAAGCAGTCTTTTTTTTTTTATATAATCCTTTTTTAAAATAAAGACTCACAATCTGAAACACATAAAACTGATATGAAGGTTTAATCATAGGAGCAAATACAAGTCAAACTGAACTTATCCAATGTGTCTGATTCTGATGTCGCAGTTCAAACTATTCAAATTACATGCAATGGAAGACAAACTTGAGCAGAGACTTACTTTGTGATGTTAGCCTGAATTTACACATTCAGTGGAAACTCACTTTATCACAATCAATTATGTTCAAGTGCAGTGTCTCATATAAAGTCATTGTAGATATGTGTTCATGTCTTACTAGACTTACCAGTGAGGCTGTATCTATCACTGCGAAGAGACAGAGAGTTGGGTCCAGTTCCCACACTATAATCACAGCTGGCATCTCTTCTTTGAAGGAAAAGTAGATGTCTTTGAAAATCGTCAATTTTGACAGTAAACTGACAGAACCACCGATTCTTTGAGCTCATTGTCATCCAGATGTTTTCTGTCACAACTGGACTACTTGCTTCTCCAAAGTACAGGTTACATCTTGTATCAAGATTAGCAGATGGAGGGAAAGAGCAGGTAAAGATAATGGTGTCACCATCATAATGTTGAGCACTCATCTGTGGTTTCGGTCCTAAAAAAAAAAAAAAAAGTAATTTAACACATTGTGCCATACTGTAATCAGGTATGTTGTAGCAGAGATTAGCTGCGTTTCAAACAAGTCACTGACACCAAGTCATTGGTTTATCTTGCACTAATGTGAAATATGAAAATATGAAAGAGAAGTCACTCACTGTGTATAGTGATGGAGGATGCTTCACTGTGTGGAGATGGACTATTTACCGCTTCATACTTTACAGTGTAGAAACATTTCACTTTAACCTCAGCAGGTGAACTCTGCTTTGCCATCGTTAGCAGCTCACTCCCTGTCAGTGTCTTCATACATGAGAAGATTTTGGTAGAGTCCTGCCTCACAGTGTAGAAATAACACTGAAACACAGGGACATCCGATGGACTCTGACAGTTCAGTGTGACTGAGTCTGTCTCTGTGATCATCGCTGAATTCACTTCCAGTTTAGGTTGAGGAAGAGCTGAAAATGTAGATTCAAACATACAGAAAGTCATATTTCAAATACAAGAATTTTCATTTATATGATAATATTCCGAATGACAATTTGTAATTTACTACAGGAAGTAAAGACAAACGAGACTGTAATAAACTCCCCATACAGTGATAACACAGCTGGACAAGTAAGATGATAGATCACGGACTGACCTTGTACTTGAATCTTTTGAAAGGAATCTGTTGAAAATGCGATGTGTTAACAAGATCAACAGACATAACAGTAATTCATTGCTATCTTCCACAAAATGTAAAAGGTTAAGATCAAGATATATTTTATGTGTCCTGATGGTAAAATCAGTTATTAATTCTGTGCTGCAGTTGATAAGTTTACAAATTAACATTGCAGAGTGACAACACAGGCAATAAGAAAACACTTAACATAAAATCACAAACCATAATAAAGACAAAAACATAAGTGTGATACAACATGCTGATACGATTAACATAAGTTAATGTTGTGTGTGTGCTGTCAACCTGCATTAGTTTGTAAAAATCAATTATGTATAAATCAACAGGAGGTTTGACTTACACATGAGGATGACAAACAGCAAGTGTCCCTCCATGATGAAGCTGAATACTAAAAGACTGTCCAGACACTTGTGTATCTGACGACGTAGAATTCAATTTAAGTGTCATTTTGCAGAACTCGCTCTCAGGAAAACCACAGCAAGCATCAAACGACTCACACAAGCAAACTGACCACAAAAAAAGTACTTTCATACACTTCACATCAGCTAATTTTAATACACTTCATAAAGGTGCTCACATCTGTACACATTTTGCATGGTCTAGGCAAGCATGCAGTTATTTGATTTTGTTCTGAAAATGAAAGACCAAACTATGCATTTCACTTCATATTTCTAGAATTATGCATTTACTAATATTTTACACCAAATATGCAGGGAGAAGCAGTTTCAAAGGCAAGCTAGTTTAAAAAAAAGTTCCCCTGACTAGAATAAAATCCTTTTTACTTTAAGATGTTTAATGGCATACCTAAGAGCACAAAGCTATCAATTTCACCAAATATAAGCTAAAATATTTATAGTGTATATCATTGCTCTGCAAGAAGGCCAACATGTAACAACATAAAACACTCTTTAATTTGACTTAACCCCACCAATCCTAATAATTTTAGATTTTTGGTGTTGCACCCATTATCTCTCTGGTCTGACACAGCTGGTTCCTCTGAGGTGCTGCAGTTGTATTTGTCACTCTAGAGAGGAGAATAAAACAGACATGACTTGATGTAACTTTGAAGTCTTTTCCTGCATTATAGTCGTCATGATCAACCAAATGCATACATTACATTTCTGCACTGCCAGATTTTAAACACATCAGTAAATGTAATGTTACAATGTAAGTTATTCATCTTATTGTAAAATCACAGTACTAACAAATATTTAAAAAGTAAAAATATGATGTTTAACGATTCAACCTCTTCCCCATCATGTGTATAACATATTCTGTAGAACTGGTAAAAAGAGAAGAGCAGCTCACCAATAAATTCATAAGAGGCGATACTGTAAGTTTCATCATAACCACTCAGCAAGTACTTTATCAAAAAGAAAGAGGGAGGGAAGGAACAGTGAGAGTGGTCTTATCCAGGACACCATGATCACTGAATACAGGGATACAAGAGATTTTGAATTACCTCTCCACTTTTGAGACTTTTCACAAATCCACACCCAGCTAAAACAGAAAAAGCACATTTAGTAAATTATAACATGAAGTGTACAGTAAAGAAAACATGCACATATGAATAAAATGTATATATTTAAGTGTTGCATACATTTAGATTTACCGCTGATGTTGGCTTTGAGCCTAAAAGACAAAGAACAAAAAAAAAAAGTTGCATGTAAAGAGCATGTCTTTATCACAGAGGGAAGAAGAATACAACATGCAATTGTTCACTGATAGACTGATTGGCTATCACCTGATCAGAAATACAATCATATACATATAAGTGCATAAGGTGGCCATTAACCTACTATACAGTTCCCACGATTGCTCTGCTCATATTGTCATATCAGCACCATTTGCTGCTGCAGCTCCATTGAATCACTTAAAATTTACTTGCAAGGACCTGTTGCCGAACTATATGTTTACAGCCATCAGTTATGAGTCTTTTGCATTAAATCAGCTGAATAACCTGTGCAATAAAGTGTGTTTGACTCCAAGTGAGCAAGCTATTTCCTTTCTGACATCTAAACAGCCCTTGAGCAAGGCATCTGTTTGCCAAAAGAAGACTGCAGTTGTGCTGAGCAAATGTGAGATTTATGTCGGACACTATGTTAGCTGCATGATGATGAACAAGTAAATATTTGTCACTCACTCAAATATACCAGCAAGTATTTGAGAAACAAGATTTCTCACCTTAGGCAAATACATTTTCCTAGAAAATGCAAAAAGAAAAAGAAAATCAACCAGTGATCATTTATGGGAAGAAACTTTGATAAAATACAAGGTTCCTACAGCCTAAGACGAGTTAAATTTTGAGACTTTTAAAGACTTTTTAATGCCACTTTGCCACAATTAAATCCCACAATTAAATGTATGACCAATTGAGTCGAGTCCACATCAGTTACTTTAATTTTGTCAAGTTAAAGTTGATAATTTTGTTCAAATGCTTATCATAACATAAAAAACAATTTTATTGATCAAGTTAAAAACTTAGGGGATCTACTTAAAATGCTGAAAAAATATTGAAACCCTCTAAAATGGAACATGTGCATAACATATATTATCATAAAAGTATCCATTTGGTTTGCCGTGAAAAAAACGTTTTGTCATTTGATTGGATTTGGTAAATGTGTTGTTGGTTTGCATGATGGTAATGTGATAGGCATTCCGTTAATTATTTAAAAGTTGTTTATTACTAATTACTTCAAGATTTCACAACGCAATGTCAGAAAAAAACTATTAACAAAATCTTATCTTTTAATATTTTTAAGACATTTTGACAGATTGATTTCAGACATTTTAATACCAATTAAGGCCTTATTTTTAGATTAATGAATTCAGTGCCTTTTAAAACTTTGTAAGGATTCACAGGATCCCTGGAATGTAGAACCCTGTTTAATGCTTTACTTCAAGAAACAACTGTAGTGTTACTACTGTACTGATGGCTGCGTTTAATTGAAGAAATGTGTAGCCACATCAAATATTCAATACATAAGTGCATTAGGGTTTCATAATAAGAATAAAGAAGGTGTGCTGTCCATCCATCCAAACAGTCTTTTGTGCATTTGCGTTTTTACAGTCTGAAATGTGATTATTGGGCCTTTGTTAGACACTCAAATCAACTTTCTTGAGGTAAATAATTATTACCTGAGCTTTTTGTGATAGAAAGAACTGCAGCTCCCAGCAAGATGACGCCCACTGATAATCCACACCCGGTCAGAACTACTACTACCATCCATACCTGCATGTCTGAAGAGAAATCATCAAACAGGTGTCAGTTTGAGAAAACGAGAAGAGAAAACATAATCCATAAAATCAAAGGAACCTATCATCTTGAGAGCATGAACATTTTCAGCTACTTTCAGGGGAATCTGCCAAGTATCTTATGTGTAAGGGGGGCATAAAAGAGCTAAAAAATGACAAGGCTTTGTCATCTGGAGATCATGAATCATGCTTTGCAAATTTAACAAGAATCTTGGTGTCATGGTTTCCATTGACAAGTCAGATTTGATGCATAATGACATAAATGAAAACAAAATCTAGAATTACCTGTTATTACTCTGTCAACCAGTCAATAACAGCTCTCATCCATGTCTGTCCAGTCATTTGCAGACATGACAGTATACAGTGCTTCAGTGCTAAAATATGGACGCTTCACATACATCTTCTACCCGCCAGCACAGAGGATCTCTTTACAATTAGCAGATTCAAGGTGGACAATCAAGAATTGTGTCACTAACTGAGTATGTGACCAAATGTCTCTCCTCCTGTCCCTGAGATCTGGCATTAGGTAATATTGCAGTGAAACTGACCTTTGACCTTTTGGATATAAAATGTCATCACTTCATCTTTTTATCCTGTTAGACAATTGTGCTAAAATTTTGTCACAGTTACCATATGAATTCTTGATTTACAGCTAAAACATGTTTTGTGAGGTCACGGTGACCTTTGACTTTTAACCACCAAAATCAAATCAGTTCAGAAATTCTCTGAAGGTGTTCCTGAGATATCATGTTGACACGAATGGGAAGGATGCAAGGTAATATTGACCGCTGGCCACCAAAATCTATCCAACCAATTCATCCTTGAATCATAGTGGATGCTTGTGCCAAATTTGACAGACAATCTGAAAACATAATGCCTTCCACCACATCTGTCATTGACAGTAAGTCATAAAAAACACTGAGATACTGAAATGCAGCGTACTCACAGTAATCACCTCGTATTGCAGGAGGACAGAAGTGAAAGCACCAGGACTGCTGACTGTCATACCTTGTAAACCAGGAGAAAAAATATGCATGTGTACATTTATTTATCCACATTTATTTATCTATTTATAAGACTGTGGATTGCTCTTTACACATAAAGCACAGCCTACCTGAGGTCATGATGGCACCCACTCCATCTCCATGTTCAGCCTTAGACACTCCCATGTTGTCTACCAGAGCTGTGACAGTTTGAAACATGCTTCATTTGCCTTCAATAATAATTCAGAATATTATGCTGGCTTTGTTGGCTCTGATATGTGTGTATAGTTTTTATCTTAGGAATTTGATATTGTTAGTTTTATTGTACTGATAGTTTTTAGAATATTTATGACTGGTTTTTTTTAAATGTACTGAAAGCAGCTGGTGAGAAATGTTTTGTTTTTTTTTTTTTAAAATTCTGTGTATACTCAGAGAAATGATAATAAAACAAATCTTGAATCTTGAAAATCTGCAAAAAGAATGATTTGCACCAAGAATTTTTATTACAGAGACAAATCATTTGCCCAATCATTTAAATGGTTCTAATACTTTCAAGGCATTTTAATTCAATTATTATACTAGAGTTAGTAAGGAGCAGTTGTGCTGTTTTTTCAGTGCTTGCATTGTTCATCTTATTCAAAGCCACTGTGTTTCAGATTCTATGTGATAATAACATTCTGGAAATGATTCTCAAGGCACAGACTTTTTGTTTGTGGAAAAATGAGACCGTCATTTTGAAAACTGATACTGTCCTCATGTTGCTTTCAGCTCTTCTTTCTCGATCTGTCTGTAAGGACTTACTGTCGGCCCTTGTGCACTTTTTGATGCCACCACTTGGGAGCTCCAGAGTTAAGTATTTTCAAATTCTACACATAGTGGATTTTAAATTAATGTATAACTGCAGAGAGGAACGTTTCAAGTCATTAAGGTCAGAGGTCACAGCAGTCAAGAGGTTCCCAATTCTAGAGCCAGAGAGCTTATTATTATTTTATATTATAAATTATAACAAATGTATTTGTTTAATTGTTGCTTTTTATTGATTGCGGTCAGCTTAAAATAATAAATATGACAAAAAACATACACATAATAAATAAAAACTATGATTTGTAGACAAAAACGTACATTAAGTATTTAAATGGAAGGAATAAAATAGATGCATCACTTTTGTGTGTCACTATTATTTATTTATTTCCATGTGAAAGTATAATTCTTTCGATGTAATTTCTTTTTTTAAATATGGTGTGTGACAATCACCAGCACCAGTTGTGTGCTTTCCCAAAATACCAGAAAGGACGATATTCCTGGTTTATGTCTTCTTATATCTAAATAAATGTTGTGTTAATACTTAATTGCACATGATACACAAAATATATTGAATGTTTTATGTGCATGTGTGTCTGTCAAATTAATAGCCGACTAAAATAGATTTCTCATATGATGATAACAATAAGGTTGACTGTGACAAATAATTTTAACATAGCAGGGACTGACCTTGTACTTTGATCTCATAAAAGGAATCTGTTGGGAAAAAAACAATGTATTAGCAACAGAAATAAATGCAACAATAAATTATCAGTAACTCTAATAAAATGCAAAGTGTTTAAAACATCTCATAACATCCAGTCTATATTAACAGAAACTGGTCACCAGAAAAAAGTGCTGGTATTTTACATTTCTGCAAACCACATACATGTAATACCTATCCAACAGGGTGTTTTTAGTGAGACATCTGGGCATTTCAAGTAGTGTTTGTGGAGAGAAAAACAGGTATTTTAAGCCATAACATGATCTTTTCCTTACCCTAAGTGACTTTTGTCCCTAAATATAACAAGTTTACCACTGTCTTGTTAAAACATAAAAAACACAACGTTTGAACATATTTGCCACATATGAAACATAAAAATGTCAGATAGCCTATCCATGGTTTGCAAAAATTTACAATTCTAACATTTATTCTGGTGATTAGATTAAATGTAAGGGCTAACATTTAACCTTAATGTGATGCCTGCAAAAGAAAATGTGCTCTTTTAACAAGAATAAGAGACTGAACTCACATGCGAGGATGATCAACAGCAGATGTTCAGCCATGATGATGCTGAAAACTAAGACCATCGTAATCGTCCGAAGACTATGTAGGTTTGTCTCTGTCAGACATGTCTTTTTTAGCAGAAAAACTACAGCAAGCATCAGGATTTATTTATACTATCAGACTAGCCACAGAAACATGACTGTCTTTGTTAATGGTTGTTAAGCCTCCAGTATTACATGTTGATCTTAGAGTGTGGGCTGCCGAGTGTAGAGAGATAACAGGATGGAGTTATTTTATGGTTTCTCAGTAACACATTGTTTAGAATTACAAGGCTAATAATGTGTAGTGCCAGTGGGAAAGACATGTAAACAGTAAAGACTGGCAGGTCAAATTATTTTTCTGTCTCCTTGTGGTAGATTTGCATCTCTTTGTGTTCATTTCTGTGACATTTTGCAAGTTAAGGCCAGAGAGTAACCCCTGACACTTTTGGCCCCTTTATGTGCATCCAGCAGGTCCATTCAGCAATCCATCCATGATGGTGACCCATTAATTACAAGTTGAAAAAAGGATACGCACATCGTGTAGGTGCAAGGCTTTCAAAAGACTTTTATGAGGGAAAAAAGTTGGACCTGACAAAGATCCAAGCAGGATCGAAATGTTGTCTTTAATAAACTTGTATGGCACGGAGTAAGTGACCCATTAATTACAGACAACTTTAGCACTCCAAATTAATCATCAAAATAAATACAACTCAAAGTCATCTGACATTTGCTGCAGGTCAGTCACTTTTATGGAAGCATATAAAGGGCCTGCCATTGCTGAATTTATAGCCTGTTTTTGATACAGCGGTTAGTCTACTGCAGGGTCACATAGCAGACATTTTAATCTACAGTCAGCGTATAAAGCTGGTAACATAAGAACACTAAAGCCACAACAGAGGCTACAGAAATAACAAAAAGGCCACAGACTACAAAGGCCACTCACATGCAGCTGCTAGACATCTGATAAGAATAGAAAAACATACCTGAAAGTGAGACCTAGAGACCTAGGCTTAAGCACCATACACCTGATTATTTCTTTTAAAAAAACTTTTTAAAAAATAAAGTTTTAATACATTTTAACCCAAATCGTTGAAGTAGGATTTTGCACTTTTTCCACCGTCCATACATTTTTCAAAATGAGAGACATTTCTCTAAAATATTGCAAAACAGCGTTTGGACTCTCGCGCGATCCCTGCTGGCTTTAATCACGTGATTGGCTGCACCTGTCCCTGATGTGATTCACCTGCCTTCATGTTACCGGAAGCAGCAGCTTAAAGACGGAGACGCTGATGCGGAGATGTATTCTAACTAGTTTACTTTTAGAGTTAACGTGACGTGCTGCTTTTTGTGTCTTGTTTTTATTTTTAAATTGAGTTCTCAGTAATGCCTCCTAAAAAGCCCGCAGCAGACGCTGCTGATCCGCCTGCGCCCTCCTCCAGTGACGCCCCGGCAGAGGAGAAAAAGTCAGGTCTGCTCGTTTTATATTATAATACAGACCGATGTGACTTTTGAACCCCGTAACTAACAACGTCAAACCTATCAATCTTTTCCCACAAATGTATAAATATAAACAACATACGTGTGTACGTTTGTTTTCCAGATGCTGCGGCGCTGCGTAAACTCTCAACTCATCCTTCCACCGCGATTATGGTGAAAGAAGCACTTAAGGAGTTGGACTCGCGCAAAGGTGTTTCATCACAAGCTATACAAAACTATATTAAACAGAAATACCCCTCCGTGGATTTGGTGAGGCTGAAGCATTTGGTCCGAAGAGCCCTGAAGAAAGGAATCGAAACTGGCACGTTGGTGCGGCCTGCAAACTCTAATGTCACCACGGGCGCAATTGGGAAATTTAGGGTAAGAGTCTACAGCTTCAGCCAAGCAGTTAAAATAATGTTACTCATCGGATGTTTTTGTCCTCTTTAAGCTTGCACCAAAAGTCAAGGAGACCAAGCCAAAGTCTGAGAACGTGGATCCAAATGTGCAAGAAGCTCCCCAAGCAGCCAAGAAGCCCAAAAAAGCAGGTATGAATAAAAATACAAAGTGACTATAAGCCACATTGAGAGGTGTCTATTTTTAAAACATGTTACTTCTTTAAGGTGCCACAAAGAAGAAAGATCCTGCCAATAAAGAGGCCAAGTCACAAGAGGTGAGTCAACATCTGCTGGATTCTGGGAATAAATGGACCTGGAGTGACAATGTTTTTATTTCATTTACATGTAGTTTTTTGTTTTTTGTTTTTTTTTTTTTTCTTTAAGATGGGCAATATTTTTGGTCATTTTCTGCCCAAGACTAGATAGCTTTTTTTTCACCATAATTTACTCATGCAGACATGAGAATTAGAAAGTGGCTTTTAAGGCATCAAGGAAAACTCTGGGACATAAAGCTGTTTGAAATGTACTGGAATCTTTTGTTCCACCTTTTTGGGTAGGCTGAGCATACATGCTCTACTAGGCTACTGTTTTGGTTTTGTTTTTTTTGTTTTGTTTTTTTTAACAGTTCAGTAGGAACAAAGAAGAAGAATGAATTAATATGGAAAATATTCATTTAAAAAAGGGGGGGTTAAAGCTGCTTGAACTTATGACCTTGTATCATCACTGAAATTCTTTCCACAGCATGTTTTTCTTTTTATTTTCAAGGACTCAAAGCCCCCCAAAAAGTCCAAGAAAGAAGAGAAGCCTGCCACCTCAAAGGCTGCTCCAGCAAAGAAGCCAAAAGCTAAAAAAGCTGCAGAAAAGGACGGTGAGGAAGCCTCTGATGCAGCCAAAACTAAAGCTGCAAAGACTACCAAGGAGGCAAAGGCAGGAAAGGCATCTCAGAGCAAGACTGCTAAAGCAGACGGTGACGCCCCTGCTGCTAAAGCAACAGGGAAACGAGGGAAGAAGACTGCAGAGTAAATTTAAAAATTGACTGTTTTTTTTATGCTGATTTGTTTTGCAATTAAAATCTTTAATTTTTGAAGCTCTTGTGTACTTAGTTTCTGTATTTGAATGATGCCTGTCCTACATCTGTCACTGTACACTGGGGCTTCAAGCCCTTTTAGAGTTTGACAACAGCAACAAGCAGCAACAACGTATTTCACAATCAATAATACTTGTATATTTGTTACAAAGGTAAATTTATTCATATGGTCCAAAAATATTGTTAAAACACAAACTCTTTACTGAATGTAAAACAGAGTGCTAAAGTTTAATTTGTGAAGCCACAGTATGAAGTCTGGAGCTGCTCCATGGACAATTAACTAGTAAAGATGTTACTGATGACACTGAGCACCCAGGGGAATATTCTGAGTATATGGGTACATTGTGTATTTCAGAACTGAAAATACAACAAAGAGTAACTTATGTTCACAAATATTGACTTTCCTAAGACATGGTGATAACTTACTGAAAATCTTAATTTAGGTGGTGGTCCCCTTAAACAGTGGCAGCAACACAATCTATAGGATGTAGAACTGAAACTGAAAATTAGATTTGACCTCTGTTAACAGGAAGCAGTGAGGTTGGGCTGAAGAGTATATAGGGCTCTTTTTGCATTAGATTTCCGAAGAGATGTCAGTAATACTTGAGTCGAGACAGGTTTATTTGTCTCCCTTTTCAGGATGTTGAGTGCAGAGAAAGTAATAATGATAATCTAAGAGGGCATCCCAGTGCTTCCAGAGAGAGTAGAAGAGGCCTGCAAAAAGCAGTGTAGAAAGTGTGTGGCTAAATGTTTTTATCAAAGGGATCACACAGTTGGCCATTGTGGACACAAAAACTAGAATGGCTGCCAGAACAGTCTGCAGCACATTGATTAGTTCCCCAAAACGGGTCCCTGCTGTGGTGTTCTCCAAACTTTGCTGCATTACATGCTGTTGCTGCTCCATCTTGAACAGACGTATCTGACATGCCTCCAGCGCCTCCTACAGGGGAGAGACAAAACTTTCAGTGAAGGTGCTCTAATGACTATTCAGAGTAATTTGACATACACAGCATCACAGAGGAATTAAACATATACAGCACCACATATTTAATTTGTAGATCGATTTCATGGAATATATTTTGATATGTGACAGCCATTAGGAAATTAACCTGCAACAGCAGAGATACTCAACTTGCTTTACTTGGGTGGCATTTTTGCAAAATGATAGGAGGCCAGCTGCAAATCGCAGCAGCTCCATACATGTGTCTAGGATTTTAGGACATTTCTAGGATTTAAGGATGTTTCTAGGATTTTAGGATATCCGTGGCCTAGCTAGGACCACTGATGGGGGTGCAGCATATCCTACACTGACAATTTCTTTTGATAAACAACTTCTATTTTGATGCTGTTTTATGCACTCTGGCACCTTCTGTATATTAAAAGTAAAAACAAATTCCCAATGTGAATCACTTTATTTTTATTGTGAATCAGAGAATGGTGCCATTCGGCACCCTATTTGTGGGGACATTTGGCTCACTACAGAGCCCCAGGTAAACATCAAGCTCCTGGGGCCCTATTAAAACCGTTACTCCCATTCTCTGTGAAATGTGTAGAGTTTCTCTATACTTGAATACTACCTGGCTCCAGATTTGCTGTATGGTAATGTGCTATCCTTCAACACTTTAACCAAGGAATACGCAGCATCTAACAAATTGTTGTAAGTATTAAAACCAGATTTCCCCAAAAACCCACAGTAATATCCTTATTATGTCAGTGGATGTTTAGTGGTGCATTTTCCTAAACAAATTTTCAACTACACTGCCAAAAACCAGATGACAAACAGTAAGCTTGGAGCTTTCGTGGGGCGAAGGGGCAGCTGGCCTGTTGGTTCTGTAATAAATCAGTCACAGCAGGAAAAGCACAGGTGCAGGTAATACTGATTAATGCGTGTTTATTCCAATAAGCCTGAATGTAGCACAGCCATTATTAATGCTATTAGTAACACGTGTGCTTTTCTTGCAATGACGTAAAATGTCTGTTGTGAAATAGAGGCTTACATGAATATCTGCCCCTCTTTCATCAGTCTGATAAGCAGTCCTCTCCTCCTTGCTGGCTAGTTCCTCTTTCAAGTTCACAATTTCGTTCTGGTGCAGTTCTGTAAAGTCATAGAGCTGTTTTTCTAAACGTTCACACCTGCAAAACAGTAATGACATCAGTATAGCACAAACAGGAAGTTCCCTCAAACCCACAGCACTGGTGTGTCCAGACTTTTTTCACTGGGGGGAAAAAAAAAACTGACTTATGCAGGGGTGGCGTGAAGAACGAGCGCTGCTGCAGGCACATATGTCAGTATACCTTTAAATGACCATTTTTGTCCCCACTACACATACCTTCTTTAATTACTAGCATTGCAGTGTCTTACATTCCTGTTGATACATTAGTTCAAAAGATAAATAGACCTACCAATTACAACACAACCAAGTGACACCACTGAAATGTAAAACAAAGCTTTCATACTTTAATGAAGAAATTGTTCCTCCAAAAGTAAATAGTAAAATAGAAAGTATAAAGTGCCAACAAAAGCAATAAAAATAAATAAATAAATTAATAAATGAGCCTGTGTGAACAAACTTTTTGACAGTTGTATTAATTATTTTGTTTGGAAAATCAGTCAGGCTAAATACTACTATGGCACATTACTGCCTCTCAGGTTTAAGACTGAACTGCACCTATAAACGAAAATTCAGTATATTGGTCAAACAGTTCAAACTGACTGGAAGATAGCCAGTTATAATGGGGTAGCGCATGAGGTGGCACATCAGATTTCAGGGGTGACCCATGCCACCCTAGGACACTCCCTAGAAACACTCCTGACCCACAGAGTACTATAGTAAGCATGTCCTACCTGTATTGCTCCAAATGTAGGGCCTCCACAATCTCTGTGTAGCTTTGTAGGTGTTTAGTTTTCAAGTTTTCAAAGCATTCCTCAAGTTTGCGATTGTTTTCCTGGAGCTCATGGACGTCTTGGAGTATAGCATCAAAGTCTGATGCCTGTGCATGGTCAGGGGTGTTGTCCCTGGAGCTGTGGGATCCTCCATGGGCTCCTGAGGAGCCAAGCATGACATAACAGCCATCGTCACTGCCATACTTCCAGCTGGATCGCAGCTGCTGTCCTGTCCTGAGAACCCTTGCTCCTCCAGGGCTGACACCTTCATCTCCCTCTGGT
This sequence comes from Plectropomus leopardus, assembly GCF_008729295.1. Classification (NCBI taxonomy): domain Eukaryota; kingdom Metazoa; phylum Chordata; class Actinopteri; order Perciformes; family Serranidae; genus Plectropomus; species Plectropomus leopardus. Next base: position 21,239,590 of record NC_056464.1, on the reverse strand, counting down.
TCATCCAAGTCCTCCAGGGCTGCAGTGTTATCAGTGCTTCCAAACTTTTGAAGATGAGGGAGATTTGCTCAGCTTGGACACCACAGCGCCAACTGAAGAGTAAATAGTGAGAGGGAAGCTGGAGAGACCACCTGTCGCCTGTACTGGGCAGAATAGGGTTAGTAGGCAACTACCCAGAACCACTTGGTACTTAACTTAATTTGAGCATGACAAAAGCCAGAATATTATTTCCAGAATTCTTCTTCAATACTGGATACTGTACACCACACATGTATTTTACAATTGTTTTTTTGTCTGTGTTGCATTTTATAAACTGGATGTCATACTTGCTCATTTATAGTGTGGCAGTTGCAGGTGTCTGCTTGCGTTTGCTTTAATGTTTATGCTGCACTCTTAGCCAAAAAATAAAATAAAATGAAATAAAAATCTCACTGTGACTCTAACCTGGTTAAATAAAGGATATACTGTATATATAAGGTGGGAATCTGACCTGAGACCTCTACCCTTCTTTGAGCCTAGTGTGAGGTTTCTATTTTGGCCCTTTCACACAGTTACTCCATCAGAATTAGATGGCCATGTTTTATTTTTAAAAATATGAACATTTGGCCTTTAAACATGTCTCAATAAAATGCTGGGAAGAGTTTATTTTAGCCATAAATAAACTAAAGGTACCAGGAAAGCACACTCCGTAACTCTTTCAGGCCCTGGTTGCATGGCGTTAGGTCTTAATGATACTATTATACTGATGGAGGGAAAACACTTTCTACACAGAATTCCCTATAAAACTGCCCACAGTCTTCTCAGAGAGCATTGTTAAATTAATCTCAAATTTGAAATATAAAATTATGCATATTTTTCCTCCTTCTACAGAACTGCAGTGGAGAGAAAAAAAGACAAAAAATGCAATTAAAACAAAAAACAGAACTCTACAGGAAGGTCAAATGAGAGAAAATGCTTGTCTTAAACTTAATTATATGAGTGGATACTTACCTGGCTTCAAATTAAGGTGACAGATGTAACTGCTAGTTTAGCTTTTTAGCAACTTGGGGTCCATCAGATGTTCTCACTCAGCATTAATCATTAAAAGCATTAAAGGTTAATGGCTCGACACCGTAAACAACTTTATGCTGTTACAAAGATGCCCAGCATTCAATTAACACCATCGCGTACAAAATAAATCCTGTAAACAACAACACACTCACAGCTATACACCTTTTTCAGCTTAGCTACAGTTAGCAGTTTGCTAAGCTAAACTGACGGTCCACCGCCCGCTAACCGATTCATGTGTTGCTTAGCAACGGTAAGACGCCAATGAGTCACAGCGTGGATGTAATGAAGTAAAATCACAGTCGCATTTTTATGGTAAAAGTTAATTCAGTAAGTTGTCAAACTGCTTGTCTTATGCACGTGGTTTGTGAGCAGCTTAAAGTTTGAATGTTGCAGGGGGAAAAGCTGGATAGAGTCCGTTTTTAAAAAAAAATCGTCTGAAGCAGAGAATGAGTTTCTAGCACAATTTGACTTACCTGTAAGGTGCAGGGAGACGGGAAATGGGCTTCATGATGCCATGTGTACCTCTGTTCACTTCACAGGTGACTTCAGTAACTGTGCATGATTAGACCTCTTCTCTGGACTGTTTGGGCTGTGCAGACTGTAGTGACTGACATGTCCCTGAATCTCTTTGCTTTGTTGTACCTGTTTGCAAATATTTATACATACAGTATTCATCTGCTTCTGATGAAAACAGTCAGCTGCACTAATAAACTAATATTGTCTACAGAGCAGTTTTTTCATGTCATGGCAGATAACTAATAACATAGATGTCCAAGTTCTTCAAGTGACCCTGTGAGCTATTCCAGCGAGCCTACACAATACTGTGGCCTCATTTAATGTAATACAGCCATCGTCAATGTTATTAAATAAACTTGTACTTTTATTTTGCTATGACATGTCAAAATGTCTGCTGTGAAAATACTGAGCTCTCTTGGTGGCCCCTCTCACTAAGCTTAACCCACCTGAATATGTTGGCCGAGGTTAGAGGAATGAGTAACATTTTTTGTCCTGGGGTTTTTCACCTTTGCAATAAGTTTTACCGATTAATCACAACAGTATCTTTCTTTGTAGCCCCTGTAAGAACACAGCTACTCTTTCATACAGTATAATCCACAAATATGGCCAACAAGTGAACTTCAGACCCCAGCAAGAGGCTTTTTGTAATGTAATGTTCGATGTACAATTTAAAGAGTTGTTACAATACCCTTACAGTATCATAAAAAGCCTCCGATTCTGCTTAAAATGCTGGACCAGGTATTGGTGAGTATGCAAGTCAGTATAAGTATACCAATTCAATTCCACGTAATTTATTAATAAACTTAAAAGCAGTTTCACGCGCGGGAAATGCAGGAGTTTTCCCAGATAGTAATTCTGTGCCGCTCTAAAACAATAGCCAACACACCAAGTTGAGCTTTGCCGCCACAGGCAACTACTGCTATAGCAGATAAGAATTGATTTCCAGAACATTCAAGTGTTGTTGCGTTACTGTTTTATACATAATTTTAAAGTACTCTTTAAAATTTCAAATGTATTTTATTTTCCTAAATTTTTGTTGCACTTGAAGTTTTTTAAAGGAATTATTTCATTTCCTCAGTTATAATAATGTTCTATGACATTCTTTTTATGTATGTATGTGTTCATGCTTTAAAAAAGTGTTTGACCTGGGCCATGCCATGTAACAATGATAGCAGTTATTTCACATCCATACAGAGTGAGAAGTATATTGAACCCAAACTTATCATATTGGTTATTGGTATCTGCCGATAAACAAGGAAAGAAATTATCAGAACATCTCTGACAAATTAGTGATATTACTGGCATTGGAGACAAACACAAGTTGGACTTTCAATTTCACCTTTTAAAACAGCAAATTTATTTGTCTTTAAAAAATAAAAAAATCAACTAAAAAGTATTACTATTTCATTGTCACTAATAGAAACAGTACGGAAGCACTGAGTCTTTGAGCACTTTAACCGCTCTTCAAGTATGTTAATTCAGTTCATAGATTATTCTTCTGCAGTGGAAAAGCCACCAGGATAGCAGGATCCAGTTGGCCCAGAGGGCAGGGTCAAACTTCCAAACTTAAAAAAATCTTGATAGTAATATCCTGGTTGTGGCAGAACCAGTGTTATAGACTTCACACATCCATAAGAAACAAGTCAAGAACCCACTACCATTTGATCCAGTGACAAGTCTGATTCCAGAGCAACGTAGCTGATGTGTAAGCACCCCGTTCTTCAGAGTGTAGCGAGCAGAGGAGGAAGAGTTGGTCACACAAGCTGAAAGGTGAAAAGATTGAGCAAACGGGAAAGAAAGAGCAGACTGAAAAACCAGAAGAGAGAGAACTTACAAAAAAGGAGACTAAACCAGAAGAACACTGTCAGCTCATTACAGTTAAAACAAAATAAAAAGCCAATTATCAGCTGTATTAAAAATAGCAGTGATGTCAAAACAATACCACTTGAATCAGCTCAAAAGTAACAAAACTCTGAATTACAATTTCTTCTGTGGAGAAACAATGCAAAGTTTTCCACATGTAAACAAATTCACTCAGAAGAGAGAAATCAAGTGTGCAGTTCTCTCCGCCCCTCCTTCACTATGCCCCGTTCACCCTTACACGATGTGCTTGTGTCACAATTGCACAGAAGACAGCAGGTCACTGCCAAACATCCAGCTTCTTCTCCATTTATTCTTAGTTTTAATTCTTCTCAAAACACGTTATAGAAAGTGATAAAGTGACAAACCTCTGATGCAACCCTCCTGAGTGTTTTGAGAAGCTGCTGAAGAGAAAGAAAAAGGACTATTGAGATTCAACTCCCTGTGTGGGTCAGTGTCCTCCCTTTACACATCAGCCCCAAAGCATCTGTCCCTTCATCATTTGAATAAGCCTCTTCAGGCCGGTCATCTGTGGTGCAGGAGAAAGCGATTCAGATACTCTGACATGGCATCCCAGTGCCTCCAGAGGATAGCGAGGAGGATTACGAGGAGCAGCGTAGTAAGCGTGCGGCTGCGCGTTTTCATTAAGGGGACGACACAGTTAGCCACCGTGGACACGAACACCAAAAGGACAGCCATAACAGCTAGCAGCACATTGATTAGTTTTCCAAGTAGAGTCCGTGCTGTGGCGTTCTCCAAACCCTCCAGCTGCACCACCTGCTGCTGCTGCTGCTGCAGCTCCATCTTGGAGATACGCGTCTGACATGCCTCTAGCGCCTCCTACAGGTCAGAGAGCAAACCGTCAGTGAAACAGCTGCTGAGAGAGCAGATAACATCAGATGCATTCAGAATGGCAAACTTTTTCATTTTACTTTTAGCAGGTACTGCACCTGTTCTTTACATGCGCTTTATATTGTGCATGACTTGAGCCATAATGCACTTTAAACCTGTTGCTGCGATTTATTCATTGGTATGTAAGACACACTTCGTATTGTCATCGTAATGATCATCATTTGTGTTTTTATGCTACTTGCCTTAATGTTTTAACTAGCTTTTATTTAATGCTTTATTATGTCTGTGTACAGCTGTCAGGCTGAATGTAGCCAAGCACAATTTTGTCGTGCATCTACAATGACAAAGTGTCTTATATGCCTCTCTCTTATCTCTCTTACAAAATATGTGCTGTTGCATGCAGTTTGCCCATAATCAGGACAGAATTCTTTCTCATAATACTGCACCCTGAACTTCGATCCTCTTTTTCTAATATCCCCACTGCCTTAGAGATAAATACAAAACACCGTTTGCTGAGCTTGCCAGATGTAGAAATCAATAAATAGAGCTATTTTTTACTTTTCAATATATGTAGTTTAACTTTCAAGTTATAACTGCATACACTGTGGATTTTAACATTTTCACAACACTTAAATAAGCCTACATATGCATTTCTCTGTCAATATAGTCATTTTTTTAGCTGTTGTTGGTAAACTTTACGATTATTTTGTTCACCTAAACGATTTATATTCCAATTATTACCATTCCACTGGTCACTAGTCACTTTAATGCACTGTCATCCAGCACTTCAGCCTCTGTCAGCTGTCAACAAGCTGTCAGTCAGCTATCAGCCAACTTTCAGAGCTGTCATTTGTTTACCGCTCAGTGCATCTTCTCCTGCGCAGGATTTTGGGTCAGAAAAGCCAGAAATGCATGCTGACTTGCGGACTGCAAAATCTGAAAATCTAAAAAATCTTTTTCTGGCATAATACATTTGAAGTACTATGTACTGGGACATACTACATCTTTATAGGCATTCTAAATAGTATGGTAGTATGGTTATTGGAAAGCACAGATCATGTTAATTTCGGTGAAGCTTACCTGAATGTCCCTCGCTCTTTCATAAGACTGGTAAGCTATCTTCTCCTCCATGCTGGCTAGTTCCTGTTTCAAGTTCAGAATTTCATTCTGGTGCAGTTCTGTCAAGTCGTTGAGCTGTTCCTCTAAACGTTCACACCTGAAAAAGAGTAACAACAGCAGCACATCACAAACAGAGCATTTCGCCACCGTATAAGGTTATAACTACGTTCTGAGCAGTTTTGAGATACTGAGCTTTTCCGTTCCATATAGCAAAAATTATTTGAAAAAGTTCACAAATGCATAGAATAAAAAAAAACACCTCACATAATGTTAAGAAGTTGTCACAAAATAAGACTGTATAAATATCTTCAATTTGACAGAAATGTCAGAACCTTATCATTCTAAGATGACGGGTTTTTTGTATACAGACAGTGTACTAAAAGATATGATACCTGTATCGTTCCTCTTGCAGAGCCTCCATGATCATCGTGTAATCTCGCTGGTAGTGGGCTTTTAAGTTTTCGAAGGACTCCTCCAGTCGGCCTTGGTTATCCCGCAGCTCTTGGATCTCATGAAGTATAGCGTCAAAGCCTGAGGCCTGGGCATGTTCAAGTGTGTTGCCCTTAGAGCTAGGGGGGCCTCCAGGGGCTCCAGTCGTGCTGTTGGCTCCTGCAGAGCCAGAAGTAGCACTAGAACAGTCATCATCACTGCCATACTTTGGGCTGGACTGCAACTGTCCTGTCCCAAGGGCCCTTGTTCCCCCAGGGCCAACCCCCTCATCTCCTTGGGTTTCATCCAAGGAGTCCTTCAGGGCTGCAATGTTATCAGCACTGCCAAACTTGTTGCGGATGAGGGAGGCGATTTCTCTCGGCTTAGACACCACAGCTCCAGCCGCAGAATGAGTGGCTTGAGAGAAACTGGAGAATCCCCCTGTCACCTGTAATGAGCAAGGTCATGTCAGTACTCAAGCTGCATTGAATTGCCATTTAAATGTGAAAATTAGGTCAAAACTGATGACTAAAGTATTGATCACAGAACCTGACAAAGTTGGCACTCGTCATTTAACAGCCTTAAACACACAGCAACAGTAAGAACTGTCTTACCATAGAGCAATGTCCGATCCTGAAGTTTAGAGCAAAATCATACACTGCTTTTATAAGATCTAAGGCTCTCACTAGATCTCTGGAGGTAAAAGCTAATTCTGCGCTCAGGAATAACCACAGGGGTTTCATTCTTGAGATATTTCCTACACAGACAGATATTTCCAGACACAAAAACAACTCCACATGTTGATCTTGTCATCTTTTCTACCCCTGCATGTGGTCCAATCACACTGATTCACTCTGAAATCTATCTAAATGTCTACCCAAGACTTCTGCAAGCTCCACTGTGCAGAGGTGTTAACACAGTACAACCACACTTCTGTCACAACCACCTCACAACTTCTTTACAAGAATCAATGTTACTCAATAGACGCATCAGATATTAAATTAATTGTTATCCATCTCCTGCATGGACAAAACAATCCAGAAAGGGATAGTCTGGATCTGGTCTGGATCACAGTCAGTGTATTACGCACAGTAGATGTCAGTCAGCATGGCAGGTGAGCTGCCACAGAAACTAAGCAACATACTTGCATTGGAGGTGGAACAGCAGCAAAACATATTTCAGCCACCAAAAAAGTCCAAACTAAAGAGTGAGTGTAATCTATATTAGGAGTATTTTCCCCACTGTGCCTTGTCACAGACAGCCATTTACGAGGGGAAGCGTTTTACGGCTTCAGTTCCTCATCTATGGTGTCATCATAGATGGGGGAACAGCTCTCGTGTGGTGAATCTGAACTAAGCCTTTTCAATGCCTAAGTCACACAATAACACAACCAACACTGACTGAGGCAGCAGGATGTTCAGCAGCTCCTGTGTTCAGCAATGTTAAAACAGAACCTGGCTTTGTAGAGAACAATATAATGGCTCCAGTTCCCCGCTGGAAATGGCTGTCTGATGGCAAGTGGTGGAAATATCGTAAAAAAGCATACACTAAGGTAGTTGATTTATGATTTGATCCTGGCCTATATACAGCAGTACATTGTTTAGTTTTCTATCAGCATTCCTGCCTGCTTCTCTAAACTGCAGACTGACATCTACTGTATTTAATACACTGACTAAGGATAAGTACCTCATACAAAACCACTTCAAAAGATCCAAGCTATCTTTTAACTGAAACAACTTAGGACCTACTTCAGATCTCTGGAAAAAAGGATTTTTATCATGTTATGTCTTTGCACACACCTTGGCTCCCACATCTTTTAGGCCCTGGTGCATGTCTCGGAAAACATCTTTGGGCTGGCGGGGGATGCCGTTGTGCTCCACCTCTCGAAGTTTCCGGTGGTAATGCTCCAACTTCCTCTGCAGTTGCTGGATAGTCTGAGCTGACTTTTGGTTCTTCTTCTCAAACACCTGTTTGATGCGTGCACTCTGCTGTTTGTCTGCGTTATTGGCGAGTTTCAGGTATTCAGCCACGTTGTCGTCACGTGCAGTTTGTTCAATTTTGATTTGTTCTGTGAGTTTGAGGATCTTCTGTTGCAGTTGAGCAATAGCCTGCTTAGTTCGCTGGGGGTCTGGGGTACTGTCAACTACGTCATAACCATCTGCACCGTAGGGGAGGGCATTGGGTGACACAGCAGGGCCTGATCCATCATAACGATCCGACTGTTCAAGAAAAATGGAGAGAAAAGCTTTTATTCACCTGAATTTTTTTTTGACAAACACATTAAAATCACTGTTTGTCATGATAAAACTTAAGCATGCAATATTGTGCAAGCACTGGCTGATGTAATGCTGACAATACTAAGCTAAAATATTTAAATTGGTGTTTATATTGTCTAATAAGAACTCATATGTCATGAGAACACAGTTTAAAATCAGTCATAAATTTAGCTTTGTAATGGCTTGAATACAAGACTATGTTTTAAAAGCCTGCAGTCAGATATACAGAGTTTATGACTTCACTTTTATAACAGCAGATGGTGCCTTTAAAACAAAAGTTCCCTTTTGACTGTCACATTGCAGCCCCAGTTTAAGTCATAGGTGGAGAAACACAGTGACGTGTGAGGAACAAAAGCTCAAAAATAGGTCAAGTTAACTGAGGATTACTATGACAATGATTTTAATTTTACCCCTGAGGGAGCAGTTGAGTTAAAAAGCCCAGTGCAAATGAGGTGAAGTCATAAACAGTCATCAGAGCTGTGAGTCTCAAACTAAAGCAGCAAGAGCGAGAGGGAGAGACAGCCTACGGGACAACCTGAACAACCACCTGAACAACCACCTGACATGACGTTTATACTTCATTTCTCCTGCGCGTCTCACTTTTTGTTTTAATTTTTTTTTTTTTTTTTTTTACATCTATATACAGTAAAGATACCACACACACACAGACACACACACACACACACCCATGCACACACAAAAGAAATGTTCTTGCTCTTTTCATTTATGCATCTGTTTTTTTATCCAATGGATTGCTGTTGATTTGAATATAAGTATTTATTTATTTTTTCTTGTATTTATTTCTATCATCATTTAATTGTATTAATTGAGAGAGAGAAAATAGTGAGAGAGGAAAATATTAAATCTTGGTTAGAGTGGAGGAGGAAAGAGTCCTAAAAGCCAGAAATGAGTTCCCCTCCTCTCAAAGTCAGTGGGTTTTTGGTAAGATTCTTAAAATAAGGTCTATAGTCAACACAAGCTGAAGAGACTTTCACATTTTGTTCAACAACATAAATTATGTTGACAAAGACCCCAGTTGTAAATTTTTACGTTTTTAGGTGTTTTTAAAAAAGGCAGTTTCTAACAAGTAGCTAAAGGAGACTACAGGATCTCATCATGCTGAACACGGGTCTTCAGCCTCACTGTGGGGGTGTAGTTAAGTCATGCAACTGTGGTGTAGTTTGTTTATAGCCTCACACTAGCTTTTTACTTATGGCGATTTCATTTATGCTTCAAAAATCATAACAATGGTCTTCATTTGTGAAAACTGTCTTGCTGAACATAAAATTTTAGTATCATAAGCTTTTATTCACCACAGTGCTTATTTGCTGCAATAATAATAATACAATACAATGGAAAAATCCCATAGGCTTTTTGATGAGGGAAACAGGTTGATGCTAACTTTGGCATCAACCTACAATAAAACATCATCACTGGAGCACTCTATTGGCCCCAGCTTTTGAGCTCCTTGCACTTGAACTGTATGTAAAATGTGTTTAAACCAGTTAAAGCGTGAACCATAACGCAGGACAGGGCATGCTGTTGTCTGACAACACAGAGTACACAAAAATGTAGTTAAACTTTTACATTGACAGAGGAGATTATGAAGAGCTGCTAATGAATAACTTTTCAGTCTGTTTACAGACATTTTGTTATATGTCAACAAAACAAATTGTGCAAACATTTATGCAGTACAAACAGGTTCTTGGGTAATCCCTTTGTAATCTATATTTGTTGAGAGGACTACCAAGCATGTTGGCAAAGCAACAAATACAACTTGTTCTCAACAAAGGATAAATCAGCCTTAGCTAAAAACTGTCCATTACAGATAACAGGTCTTTTTTTTTTTTTAAGATGAACAGGAACATGCGCAGTTAAATATTCCCATCTTGTTTTTGACATCTGTTGATGAACTTAAATCCAGCCTCCACTGAGTTGCCAGAGCTGCGAAACACGGCAGCGTGACCCCCTCGTTTTACGATGTCTACTTTCTCCCAATTTGTCATTCCAGAGATTCTCCTGTCATACTGCTGGCATCTAGGCGTACTTCAATGTCCCTAAAATGTGTGAAGATGTTTACTCGTCTGCTCTAATTACTGTGCCAGACTTATTACATTCTTGTACTTGTTTTTGAAGGGGCTACTTTAAAATAAAGCAATTTCAAGTGCATTTTTTTCCAGATTTCTATTAACATTCATTGTTAAAATAAAGAAAACGAGAAAAAAGATAATAATCTTCCAAGTTTGAGTTTGTTTGGCCCTACAAGCCTCCTCTGACCTGAAGTACACTCAGAGACAGCAAAAGGCTAAATTTAGAAAGGCTTAAAGCACATAGTGACCAACCACTCAAAGGCAATTGCTGACCTTCCACCACTGACAGCTCATCTCGCCATTCACCGCTTCATCCAGGCACATCTAAACCATTAACAGCCTTTAACACATTTGCACAATCCACTTAGTTTTGACATTGTTGCATAGATATTAGTGCATGACTCAGTTTTATCCCTTTTTTGCAGCTAGCTTGCAAAACAAACACTATGTATTTGTTTCCTCATGAGTGCACAGTGTCTCTTTGTATCACGATTTGCATCTGAAGGTTTTGTATCCTGAAGCCAACTTTTCTATGAATAAAACATTTTAGGCCTGAATTCAGTAAAATAATGCCTTGTTGTGAGTTTCACCACACATGCTATGATTTATATCTTTTTTTTTTTCAACATACCAATAATACTTGTGTATGAATAGAGCAGATTGTTGGTGTTGAAGGATAAATTAATGTTGGGATGGGAAATGCTGAATAATGCATGTATTGAGAACAAAAAGGAAAAACTTGCATTCATTAAATTTTGTTAATGCTATAATTTACAATTTTATTTCTTTTATTTAGGACAAACAGGTTCTGAGTTTTAGAGATGCTGTCCTGATTACGCTTTTGGGATGCAAGCAGGAAATACGTTGCCATGGCATCAGTAAGTTAACTGTTGAAAACACTTCAAGCCCAGTTTTTGCCTATATTTGTTAACATATTGGTAAGTGATCATCTCAAGTGATGCTGCATTAGCTATAAGTAGTTCCTGAGTCCTCGTGCACAGACACTAATTGTTGGATTACTTTTGATACTGAAGAAAACTTAAAAAACCTAAACATAATAAATAAGAGGTAAGTACTGAAGTACTGAGGCATCCTTTCTCTGTGATTTCTTACAGGGCATCCTTGCAGTCGAAGATTCAAATAATCAGTCAGTGTGCAAGGTATTTGTGGGGATGTTTTGGTCCACAGATTGAACACTCCTCGCTTTCACCCTGCTCTCTAGTACAGGTAGCTGCAGACCCCAGCCCAGTGTGAGTCTGACTGAGATGGAAGCTGCCGGAGAAGAGAGGCTTTGCCCGGTGAGACTCCAAGATAACATTGTCTTCTGCCTTCTGCTTAGAAGTTGCTGTATCCCCTTTTTAATGTTTTGTTTTTGTTTAATTTTTTTATCAATGGCTTACTCTGTCTTCACTTTCACTCAATGTCTTTGCGTTGCTTTAAATAATCTCTTTTGTCCATTTACATGTCCCTGCACTTGCCTTCACTTGTAATATTATCACCGTATTTTACAATTTAAAAAAAAAAAAAGTAGAGGGTAAATAAACTAATTAAAATACAGTCCTCTGATTTTGTTTAAGATCTGGCATCAGCAAAAAGTTTGCATATTTCTGATGCATCATTAGCGTAGTTAGCACACTTTTGCTCGGATGGCTAACTTGGCTCTCTTACGATACTTCATGAACGTCGCTGTCACCATAAACGTCCTGCCCATTCAACCTCTTAAACTCTATATGAAAGAAAAGGGATTATATAGTTGAATTTTTGTACTGAACAGCCAAGTAAAATTTGACTGACATAATTCTAAATCGAGTACAGCCCTCATTTCAAGGCAAATTCGTGGGCATTTAACTGCGATGGATACTGGAGATAAAAAGTCTGTGTGTTGTGTCTGTGTGTTCAGATCTGAGTTATGACTTGCAGAATGAGTGTGAAAGAAGAGCCAAATGTTTTTTTTTATGTTTTTCTCCTCCTTGCGCCCACATACACACTGGCACACTGGGCCATTGCCTATGTAAACCTACATCATAATCCTCCCAGTGCATCACTTGCATCATGACCGGAGTGTCTTCCTGTAAAAGACTGTTCTGTTGCATGACCATAATTTATTTCTCACCTGGAACACGTGACAGGACTGAGCCACTCACCTTGTCGGGCTCCTCAGTGGAGTGGTACCCAGAGGTCAGCAGCATGTCAGCGAGAGCTGGGCTGCTAGGTGTATCTGTGGTGGAAGAGGAGCGTGGGCGTCCAGCCTGCAGCAGGGCTTCATGTGTGCTGCGCCGATGGATCTGTGGGCTACCTTTCTGAGGAGGATCCCCAGTACCCCCCACCTTGCTGCGGCGGCTCTGCAGGCTGGTGCCTCGCTTCATCATTGGTGGAGCCCCTCGGATCTGCTGCAGAACGCGGCTTAGAGCTGCGGGAGGGGCGGAAGTGGCAGGGTTGTCAGAATCCAAAGGGAGGGCCAAGGAGGCGGAAGCGTCCCCTACTTCTGACCCTACATCAGTGGGTTCGGAGGGAGGGGCGCCTGTGCAGGACGAGACGGAGTCATGTGGGGAAACGGAGGAGCGTCGGCGCTGTGGCTGGAAGAACTGCTTCAGGCCATGGCCCAACGCTCCCATGTTCTCCAGGGCATTATGGGTGATTTTGGACAAGCCATGCTCTGACTCCGACGCCCTCCTGCCGACTTCCAGCTCCGCCCGGCCTCCTGTGTCCGGCTCCTCTGGACTCTGCTCACTACTACCCTGATCCATCAGAGACCTCCAGTTTCACAGTGAGGCTCTACCTGGGGGTGCAGGGGACTAGCTACGCCCCGTCGACACCCCCCCCCACCGAGCGACTGGTTGAAAGCCGGGAAGCAGAGGGGACACCGCTCAGTTGGGCCTTTTGAGTGGACATGCATCTGTGGCTTGGCTCAATGTCATGCTTGTCTACCACAAAAGGAAAATAAAATGGAAATTATGACATGCAGCTATGAGTGATGAACATAATAAGCAGCAGAATATAAAACAACACCACGCAAAATAAACTGGGTTGACACAGACATGACCACTTTTTTTTGCAGTTGAGCATAAGAAGGTTCATTTTGTCCAAAAATCATCTTTTTGGAAACAATAATCTTTTTTTAAAAGATTGCTATATTTTCTCACCGCTGAATGAAAACAGCAGGTATCCATTTTTGCTTAACAGCATGTGGCATGTCTGGCAGTGCCAACCCAGTAGTGCAAAAAACACAAAGTATACAAAATAAACAAAGCTTTGAGAACAATTTCTGAAATGTCAAAGTTTGTTTTATTGAACATGTTGAAGGTCGATGCCTGAGGCTGTTTCTGAAATCACTTTCCTTTGTTTATTTCTGGGCATTCAAGTATGACTGTACAACAGGCCTCATGATAATTGCATAATTACATTTCAGAAAGTATTCATTTTGGAAAATAATAATCAACATAATTCAGAGTGTTTGGATGATGCTAACAAAGAGACTACAAAGTGTGAAAAATGTAAATTAAATTCTAAACTAGACAGTGATTATTGGCTAATTCTCAACTGATTAAGGTGTCCAAGGTGTCCTCCCCTTTGCATCTCATTTTATAACATTTTATAACTCTGTGATCTAAAGGAGCATTCCAACACTTTGGCTCTAAGATGACAGATTATATAAAAGCCTTTTGGTTTGCCGACGTGTAATAAGACAGTGAGAAAGAAAGCAGGAGAGGAGGTGAGATAGAGTGTGACAGAGAGCTTACCATCAGCCCAGCTTCTCCTCTACTGACTCACAACTCAGGATCGGCTACATGAACAGAAATAGAAACACAGAATCCTAAATAATATGCTCCATACAACAGAAAAGGAAAAGGTTCAAAAATAGGTACACTGTAGCATCACACAGAAATAAACACAACCCTTCAGCTCAGAGGTACCTGGTAATAATGGAGATGTTAAGGGCTGTTACACCAGACAAGCGACTTAAAAGCTTCCAACATGCTGACCGTGAGAAATTGTAAATGACCTAATGGACCTTTGTTTAAAATCTTAGGAGCCAGCGGTAAGTTGATGCACCATGGGCCTTGTTACGTTAAAATGGGAACTATTGTACATTACAGCATACATGGCATGACAACATTAACATGACAGCAGCTTTGGACACACTGCACAACTCATCTGCAGCAGAGACCTCCTGTCCTCCATGTGTCCTCAGGAAACAAGCCAACAAATGTGCAGGATACTTATACGCAAATACTTATTCTTACATTGACATCAGGTTTAAAAATGTTTTACCTGTACTTATCTGGCACCATCTAGACCAAAACAATCTAAAACTTCACAATGGCAGAACAGGCAGAGGATGTCATGAAAATTTTATGTAATACGATTCAAGCTACTATTGAATTTTTTTATATTCAAATATGCTTTTCTACAATTTCTTGCTCATTTATATTTGATGTTTGTCCAAGATTTTCTTTTTACTGAGAAAGTTTTGTTATTTGGGAGGGGTGGGATGGTGTTTGTGAATGACTGCGCTCATTATTGAAAATGAACAAAACGTACCATAATTAACACTCTTCATTTTGCATTTTTTTTAAATTAGTGCATGTGCGGCCTTTATTGTTGGTTGCCCTCCAGTTAGGCTGCACAATATGCAAAAATAATAAAACAAAAATTGATTTGAGTTGATTAGTTTCTGGCTACTTAAAATAGTTCTGCATTTATATTACTGCTTCCCTTTTTTGTGATTTGTTTGTCAATATATTTACACTGGTAATCTTTCAAACTAATCAATCCCTTATGGAAAGTCATTACTCTAACCTCGGTGCTCGAGCATTCCCATTTCTAAAACCAGCAACGTACTTCACTCAGCCAGTTCAGCCATGCCTCTGCATGCTCAAATTCACATATTGTTAAACATAAATACACCCAATAATAATGGTATAACTTTTGTACTTTTAACAAAGACCAGAATGCAATTCATTTATCAACGGTAACAATTTCCGATCCAACCTCCGTTATCTTTCGAGCACGCAGACGGGCTGTTTTACAAGAGAGAAACACGTTCCTCTAAAGGAAACATCCAAATCCTATAGCTATTGTCTATGTAGTATGTGTATTTTTTTGCAGACAAACTGAAAAATGATTCCACAAATCCGCAGAGCTACAAAGTATCACTTAACAAGCCAGCAGCACAATCTAGCACCAAAAACCCTAAGAAATGCTTTATTAGTGATACGCAGTGACTCATTACTGCTGGTCCTGCTGTTGGATCTGCAGTGTTGAATAAGACAGCACTCTGTTAAAGGGTAGGTGGTAGTGAACAGTACAATAATGAAAACAGTAGCCTCACCAAGTCTTGCTTATCAAAATGCTGCTTGGATAAAGGTTTCCTTTTTAAATTGTAATATTGTTCACTTACTGCCATCGCTCATTCAGCTCATTTGCATCAAGCATCCCTCCCTCTGTACAGACAATACTTGAGCAGACTACTGCTCGCCCTGAACTGCATTCACTCAAACACAATAAAGTTATGTTACACATTATGTGCAGGTTTGAGCATGTCATTGCCACTGCTTCATAACTCACAGGTGTCAGCCATAGGCGCACATCTTACTGGCTATTTGATACACATGTCATAACATTAAGGTGTGAATTATTATACAGTATAGACTCTATAATTTAACACTGAGCTTCAACTATGGATTCCTCAGATCAGGAAAACAGTTACTCTTTAACCACATTTCCTGATCCTGAATCACTGATCACTGACAGAGTCATTCAGTGCCTCACTGCGACATATTTGCAGAAAGCTCTGTAACATCGAAACTAAAGACAAACATAGAAACAGAAAGTCCACGCAGAAATGGAACTGTATCCCTCATCTACAATGAAAATACAATGATGTCCGACTCCTCTCGGCTAAGGGCAAAGTGTTCTCTTCAAAGTGGGTCAGCCAACATTCGCCTATCACTCTCTGTACATGCAGAGCTCCAAGGTCACATCATCCACAGTGTGCAGTATATGTCTAGCAGAATTTCAGCTTTGACATGTTTTAAAGCAACATTTCTGCAAAATGACAGCAGAATGTCCTCTCGGGTCACTGCTGCAGCACACGGCTAATGCTTTATTCCAGTGTCTGCACATATCACTTATGATTCATACTCATTACTTTCAGATTGTTTTTACAATAATATTTTGTTATAAGTGCTTAGATTGAATATGGAAAGTGGGATGAAAATCATATACATTCAGCAGCAGTTTTCTCTTCACTTTCTATTACTGGTCATAAACATACCTTCAGATGTGGTCATCAGCAGATGATTAGTGAATCTATTAACACAGGAAAAGGCGTAATCCAAGCGTTTTCCGGCACTGTTTCCTCCGGGTAATTACTACAAATGGGCAACTGGTGGGATAGCTGTCAAACTTTGGTCAGCTGTTTCCATGGATATTTAGAAAAATCACATGCTGCAAAGGAAAACAAAGAAACAGAGGCAAGACATCATAAGAAACTGTTTGTTAAAAAGAGAAGTCTTACATTTTAAGATGACAACTTCAGACACAAAAGAGACATCCCACTTTATTAAAATGTTAATGGACTGTTTAATCGATCTTGCACTCAATACTCCAACAATTGTTGTTTTAATGATATTTCTGTATATGACAGAAAAGAACGAGTCTTTAGGAAACTTGTCTGATTATTGAAGCTGTATTTTCATTGGAAAAACAATTGCACAAAATAATGATTTTAATTAGCTTAACTGACTAGTATATTTACTGCTGACTAGCAAGGGCAGCAGCATTTAATTAACTAGTTTACTAATGGTGCACATACAACAAATCAATAGTCAAAAAACACTGGAAAGGCAAAAAAGCGGACCAACAGTTTCTATTGATCAGTCAGATATTTAGACCATCAGCGCTTCAGAGCACTTGTTAACAATGGTTTTCTTTTGATTCATGATACTTAGGAGGATTAACTAATGATCCTATTGTAGACTAAAACTATGAGAAATTGTATGCAAGCAATGAGAACTATCTGTGATATAACACAGAATAATCTGCCACCAAACAGCTAGCTGATGAGCATGATAAAACATCTTGGAAGCATAAACTCAGTTAACATTATTATTGTTATTATCATTATTATCTTCATCGTTTCGGTTTGCATAGAAATATCATTTAAAGTAAATGCTTATTTACGTGAGCTGACTGTATAATTATGCAACTGTTCACTAACATATTATATATAACAACTTTATTAAATGATAATAGTGCCAATTGGCAAAAAACAAGCAAATAAATAATGAATGCAGGTTTATGGGTTAAACCAGGGTACGTTCTGTGTCAGATATATTGAAACACCAAATCATTTTCTCCAGTCTGGACTAGGGTTTGATCACAAACTGAAACACTGTATGTTAATATGTCATTCTTTAAAATAATTAAACAGACTGTTCTTGTGATGCAGCCCACTGCAAGATCTACAAACTGAAGCCAATAACATTTAAGCGATCACCCCACCAAAACAGCTATTTGTACAGCAAGCTCCTACAAGTCTGTGGCTTACAAACTTAAATGAAAATGAAAACACGTGTTTTCATTTTGTACAGCTCAGGCCTCCAAGGCCTTTTAGCTTAATTAATTGTGTGATGTTAATTAACAGTGCTGAATAGCCCTGTGGGAATAACAGGACATGAACAATCGGCCTGTTTAACAGAAGCACAAGTGAGATTAAATAATGGAAAGTGACGATAAAACACCAACAAATGGTAAACAATGTATGAACACGAGCTTCCCTGTCTGCGTCAATGCGTGGACACAGTCATACGTACATCCCGATGAGATCATCACCACCTCTTCAGTAATAACACCTATACTGGCCTGACAATAAAGTTTCATTTTCTTTAGATTATTACGCTAAACACAAACTTTTAATAAAACACACCGGCGTTAAGAAAGCGTACTATCACCAAACAGCCGTTAGGGTGGTTAACTAAATTACTCAATAGGTTACAGGTGCATTCGGTGTCATTACACGCAGGGTGACCGTAATACACGCGTATGCTTAAAAATTAAAAAGCAGACGATGTGACAGAGTAAATAATGCACACAAATACCGGGCTGTATTCACGGAAGACGTTAATAAGTTACTGCAAATAGTCTGAGCCCAACGGTTTAACGTTAGCTAGAGATAAGAAGAGGATGAAATTAGCAGCTCGCTAGCCAAGGTTCGTAGGCCTGGCCTTTAAAACACAACACTGTAGGACATATTTGAGGAAAATGTCAAGCTAAGTGAACGTTTTATTGTCGGGTGGTGCTGACCGCTGTGGTAGATGAAGTCAGGATACATCGTTGACCCCGTTTTGATGCCTTGTCTGCTCCTCTTGTAGCTAGCAGCGCAAGCTAACGTGGTGCACCGGGGGGTGTTCGTTTTGCTATACAGCGCACACCGGTGCTGCTGAGCGGGGCGAGGTCACAGCAGTTGTTATAGTAGTTTATGTGTTGATACATTAACCCATTGAAACTTGGGGAAATTGGCTTGATTTCTTTCAAAAACATTGGAAGAAGGTAATAAGCAACAAAATAACAAATTACTCAAAAAAATATATTAAATTATAAACTAAAAAAAATAGAATAAAACAGTGCAACAAAATTACCTGGGAATTGGTTAAAAAACACATTTTAAAAAAAATTAAAAAAGAGGAAAGGAAGGAGATAAATGAAAGGAAAAAAAAAAAAAAACAAATCATCTGAGAAACAAAATTAGAACTATTCTATAACATAATTTAAATATGTAATTAGAATAATTAGCTTTGAATTTTTCCCCTGGCTTTTTCCCATGTTTTTTTTTTAAAGAAATCACATCAATTTGCTAAGAGTTTAAAGGTTTAAATACTTGTAAAGGGCATCTGAAAGCAGCACAAGAAAAGTCATGTCACTCCAGGTTTCAACAGGTTAAGGTTATGTACTGAAATATTTTGTGTGTATGACAGCTGCCAGAGAGCTGCCTTTATCACAAACAGAGCATTAAACCTTTAAATTATTACAGCAACTTAAAATTCATATTTGTATATTCAGTAGATGTATATATTACATTTCTGTAATTATAGTAGGGGTAGGGTTAAAAAAACAACAACGATGCAGCATAGTATTGCAATTTTTTTTGTGTAGCAATATCTTATCTATTCACCAACGCCACATATTCTTTTTTTATTATTCTATAAAAAATAATTAATAATACACCTACAAATTCAACTTTTGGTAACACAATTGAATAATAAAATCAATTGCTTTTCTCAGTCCTCCAGATACACACAGTGAGATGAAAAAAGTTAAACATCTATCTTGGATAAAAACAGACGAATTGTAAAAAAGGTCATAATAGCTAAACACTGCAATATTATCGCCATACTCAGTATATAGCAACACCTTTGAGATCACAGTATTGTGTGGTGACTTAAGTATCGCGATATTATCATATTGAGGGAACTCAGGGGATTCCCACCTCTTGTATTGAGTCACGAATATTTAGGCATCCTTGTATTTTATATCAATTATATTCCAAATATTTAATTAACCATTAAAAATTGAAACTCCATTTTTACAGAGATGCATTAGAACCGTGTCCAGCTGACACCACCACCATAAAGCGCCCTCGCAGGTGTGAAAATACAGAGTGATATAGACTGGAGGTATTGGGTAGCCATCTGTCACACACTCCCACCAGGCTTTCTTAATCACACCTTGGAGTCTTGTATTTCACGGTGGCGTATTCAAGCCCTCCAGTTCTCACGGTGAAGCTCCGCATTAGCTTAGAGTCCCCGCTCGGTATTAACAATAATATCAGCTAGTGTTTAAAAATGAAAATCAAGTCAAAATTTGCTTACAGGCAGCTAAAAAAGCCAAAGTAGTAACACTTTAACATATCCTGGTCTGACGGCTGTGAAAATATCATAGTATGCGGCCTGGGTGTTGTCTCCAAAGTTAAACCTTCACATGAATTCGCTTTTCGTAATCACTCATATGTAACTACAGTTAAGATCGCCCGTCCAGACGGTCCTGGGTGGTAAATCAGGCGCTTACTCGCCGCCTGTCCGCTCCGCCTGTCAGTTAGCAGGCTGGCTACACCGTAGCTGAAAAACATCGCCTCAGCCTCAGCCGCGGCTAGCTACAGGCGAGCAGGGCAGCTCGCCAGGCGGCCAGCGACAATTGGATAAACAACGTTAATCAACCGTAACCCCGGAGCAGATCGGACAGCAGCATATGGAAACACATTTCATTCATAGACGGCTTCGCAAAATGTGTGTTTTGCTGGCTTGGACTTACATGGGCGCTGAGAGGATTGTGTTGATGACCGTTCATTTCTCCCGATGGTGGAACACTCCCACGGTGACGTCAAATAGCGTGCTCGACGTCAGAACAGCTGAGTACCAGACAGATAACCAGCCCACAGGACCCACACCATCATCCACACAGGTTATAGGTTTATCACTGTGGTTATGACTGTGGATGTGAATACTGAAAGTGTCTTCGAGGCTGTAATAATAATAATAATAATGATAATAATAATGTTTTTTATAGCACCTATCAAAACCAACGTTACAAAGTGCTTTACACATAAAATCATAGAAACACATATACAGAAAAAAACAACACAAAAGAAAAATTAACACAAAAGACAAATAGGATAGATAAATAAGTAGTAGTCCAGTCCCCTAGTCCCCCAGTCCCTAGTTAGATGCCTCGCCTCTGTATTTTGCACAATTTGGAGTCTATGAATTGATCTCTGACTTATTCCTGTTAAAAGACCATATTGCAGTAATCCAATCATGAGGAAATAAAAGTATAAATGATGGTTTGGGTGTCATTAAAACTATGAATAGATCAAATTCTAGCAATGTTCCTAAGATGGAAGTGACTGGATGACTTTGTTTGTGTGCCTTTTAAAGGCGAGGTTAGTGTTAAAAAGCACACCCAGGTTCTTGACATCCTGTTTGACATTCACTGATAACAGACCGCTAGCTTCAGGGAAATATATTTTATATTTTACTGATTCAAGTATTTTTAGACTCAATGTAATTCAAATGTGACTACTTCTGGACCAACAAAAAAATTGTCAGTAGGCTATTTGCCCATCAGAATACTGTTTCAGGCAGTGTAAGAGTTTTGGGGTTTTTTTTTGTTGTTTTGTTTTTTTCAAAAGAGGGGAAGAAGACATTGGGCATCGTCAGAGGAAATGACCCCACATTCTGTAAGAAGTTGGTAAAAAAAAAAAAAAAAGGAAAGCAACAAAAACAAAGCACTCAAGGAAATGTCTTTTAAAAAATGCTTAAAAATAAATAGCAAAATAATGATTCTGTACTTTAAAATATATGATTATGATTATTATAAATCTAGTTTCATCCACATTTTTAATTCTTAAAGTAAAAATGTACTTATCTTTTACAAATTGCAGGACATGTCTTGCTGAGTTGCTCATTGCCTCTTTTCTCAACGTTTTCAAAAGAAATCAAACCAATTTACTCACAGTTAAAAGGTTTAAATACTTGTAAAAGGCATCTGCATGCAGCACAAGAAAACTGATGTCGATCCAGGTTTCAGAGGGTTAAACAGTTAAGTGATCGAAGGATTGCAAGATAATATATTGCTATCTTTTAACAGATTCTGAAATTGCAGTATGAGTCAAGATTATAGGAAGAGTGATACATTTTTTGCACTTCATTGTAACAAAAATGGTGGCGTGATTTTTTTGGGTCGGGTCTGTATTAAAACAAGCATGTCCACTTTACATCTGGAATGGAATTTGTAGGCAGAGGCATCTCTGCAGCACCACAATGCATCATTTATATTGATATTTATTGATACATTTATCAAAAAAATTGCCTGCGATTTGATATTGCAATTTTGATTACATTTTTGATTAATAGCAGTCCAAATAGAAAAGTTACTTCTTTCAGCCTCCCAAATGTGAACATTTGCTGGTTTTCTTAGCCTTCCGCAATAGTAAACATCTTTAGGTTTTGGACTATTAAAAGAACAAAACCAGCAATATGAAAACATCACTTTGGACACTGGGACATTGTAATCATTGGTCTCTACTTCGGCATTTTGTGTAGACAAATTAATTGTAAGGAAAATTAGCTGCAGATTAAATGATAATAAAAACAAGTTTTAGTTGCAGCTCAAGAAACAACCTAAATGCTCAAAAAAAAAAACAAATTAACAGAACATCATGAAATAACTTTACCAGAATGAATAATATATTTATTCATTTAAAAAAAAAAAAAAAAAAAAGATAATTATAAATTAGGGTTGGCATGGACTCATGACCTCATTGTTTCTAGAACCTAGCTACAGCTCTGAATGTCTAACCATCATTACATAAAAAACAATAATAATAATAATAATATAATAATAATAATAATAATAATAATAATAATAATAAATAATAATAATAATAATAATTCAGACAGTATCTGTGCTTACCTTGCCCTTTATTTTACATATTAAATCCCTCTTGCTAAATGCAAAGCCAGAAACTCAATGGCTAAGAGAGTCTGTTAAATCTTTGCGGGCCAAATCTGTGAATTTTTGTGAATCAAAATGCATGAAAGAGTCTGTGAAGCTCCTGAGGAACCATCAGCAGAACCTTCACCGGTTTCTTGAAGCCGATTTTGGCCTTTGATGTGAGGAAAAGGATAAAATGGAGGCATGGCACGGTACATGAGCTGACGTTCCTGCTGATCAGTTGGAGCTGGGTTTGCGGGATGCGTCACTGGATCAAGAAATACTGGATTGGGAGCCTTCTGAGGAACGTAATATGCTGGCATATAAGGGGGTGTGGGTAATAAAACGGCTTTTGAGCTGCAGGCTTTAAAGTCGTAGCAGCGGTGGTTGTTGTTGTTGTTGTGGTGGTGACAGGAGTGGCGGTTTGAGTCGGATACTTAGGAGGAGGATACAACACAGGAATCTGGTAGGTCTGAGGATACACATGATATGGTTTGGGCTGCTGGATCACAGGTTTGGGATCCTGTGGAGTTTGACCTGGTGGAGACTGCAGGACTTTTGGGAATGACAAGAAAGGATAATGAGGGGGCATTAGAAACTGTGGCTGCTGGGGAACATTAGGCTCCCATCATGCTTAGTGGTGGGGGCAGGTGTGGTTTCCAAGGCCTCTGTGTTAGTGGCAGGAGGAGGAGGAGGAGGGGTTGTTGGATGGAAATTTCCAGGTACCATGGGGAGATGTGGGAAAAAAAAAATGGATAGTGTGGCGACTGCGGCACCTGAGGTTGTTTGGCCGGGGGAGCAGCAGTATTTTTAGTAGCAGGAGACTGAGTTGGCGGTACGGGTCTGGGAAACAGACGGTACTGGGAGAAGTGTGGCAGGAATGGAAATGCAGGGTGCTGAGCTGCAGATGCTTCTTGGTTTTCAGTGTCCGAGTCTCTAGCAGCACCTGAGAGAAGCTGTGGATGTTGTGATGACGGAGCCGCTGCACCTTTGTTAGGGGCAGCGGGCCCTGGAAACACTGGGTACTGAGAAAATACTGGAAACTGGTGGTACTGTGGATACTGCAGAACCTGGCCACTATCACTGGGTGGCGTAGTTGCTGCTGTGGTCGGTTTGATGTCTGGTAATGAAGGGCATGTGACTAGGAGCTCAGCATCCGCCAACAGAAGAGAGAGTAAATACTCCTCATCCTGCAAGGAGACAAATGGTAAATAAAAAGGGCCTGTGTGCACGCCAGCTTTCATTTTTAACCACAAGAGGGCCCACCATACCTTCATCTTTATGCACAGGCCTCTGTTGTAGGGTGCAATGAGGGTCAGTCCTCCAGAGAGCATTTCAACAGCAATTCCACAACTGCCACAGACCGATGAAAGGGACCTCCACATCCCAGAAACTGCAACATTTTTAATGGCAGATGAGAAAATACACAATGGAAGTTTTTTTTTAAATCAATAAAATACAAATACATTGAGTCACTAACCCTTAACTTTGAGGTCATTTGCTGTAATACCACTCATCTTTACCACCATCCCAGATGGGAAGCAGGAAACAGAGGGTGGTGGTAACGCAGCAGGGCAAGACATTGTCATTGGTGCCCCCCATAAACGCAGTGGTAGAACGTAATTGCCACCCTGCAGTGTGAAATGATGGAGTGAGAAAGAGGCAAACTCATATCCAAGAGGTTTAAATCAAGCAGCAAACACTGAATTATATTTACAAAGTAAAGAATAGACAGAGTGAGAAACATGTTTAAAAGGAATACTTCACACACAAAATGGCCCTTGTATAACAATAAGCCATGCCATGTTACACTGAACTGATGAGTGCTTCAAAGGAAAACAGCAAACATATTTATATATTGATTGAGGAAAATGTTTAACAGCAAAACAATATCAAAATATAGTTATAATCTAGGCATGCCAAGTACTTCCCAAACACATGCACTGTAACTTAAACCATAATATATTAAAAACTGATCCTGAAGTGAACCTCTTATCTATGCTCTTTTCAAAACGTAGACTCCTACACTGTCATTTTTTTTGGGGGGGGGGGGTAAAAATTGAGTGTTTGGGAAGCATGGAGCATATGCCTCAGTGACACTTTGATTATATTGCACTCAGTTTGTGAGAGTTTGTAAGCTATTGTTTTTATTTAATTTTTCTGTTAATTGTTGCCAATAAAAAAAAAAAAAAACAAATCAATAAATCAATATGTTGGCAGTTTCCAGAAAAGAAAAACTATTTTGTTCACAATCAAGGCTACACCACATGACTGAGCTGCACTTTACAAATCGCCAATTTGTGGGTTAAGTATACCTTTAATAAATATTTATTCTCTTGGAAAATATCCACATGTACAGTTTAATTTCCGTCATGCAGCTTTCCAACTGATTTCAAGACTTCCGAGGGGTATTGTGACATGGGAAATGAACCTAACCTGCTGGGTAACATGGCAGCCCTCGTAAGGTGCAGCAAAGTGCACATCTCTGCGGGACCTCTTCACAGAGAAGCCACATTCAGAGGGCATTTGAGACAAAGGAATACGAGGTCCCTCACCTGTTTGAAATTTGGGGAAAAAAAACTTTACACAGTATTTTTTTATATGGCTGAAATTCAAAACTCCTTACATAAAACCTACCACTATCCACAAGAATGTGAGGAGCTCTGATCCCCTTGAGCATCAGAGTCATCAAGTTGTCACCACAGTGCACTGATGGAGCTTTGCGCTTCAGTTTTGCAGTCATCAAATTGTGAAACACTGTAAAAAACAAATCGCAAATTCAATTTGGTGATTAAAAAAATCCAAAAGGCACTGGACAGCCCTGCCATAATACACTGTAATCCTACTACATTCAAAGCTCACTCTAAAGTGACAAAAAAGACCCAGCTGCAGAGTGATATTTAGGACACATATGCAGGCTATTATTGACATATTTCTGCTAAAGTTAGAGGGCTAAATCTAAAATGTACTCTGTAGGACTGTATGTGTAGGACACCATCCCCAAGCCTGTGGTGCAAAAAGCAAACATTTCTCTACAGTTGCACTAGCCACCAGAACTGCACATTATCCTTTGAGACAATGGCACTCACCATTGTTTTTAATGTCAGCATTTATTATATAATAGGTCACATAATCTTGATCTTATTAACCGAGTTATAATAGCTTTCATTGCTAACAAGCAAGAAGCAGTTATGTTCTCCATATGGGCATGGATGGATTACTGAGCAGACCTGCTGGACACAGGCCCAGGGTCCCAAGGGTCCGGGGGGCCTGGCCTTCACTTGGAAAATTTTACTCAAATAAACATGCACCGACCAGGAAGAGACTAAAAAGAACGACCACAAAGAGATGCAAAGGAACTGCAAAGAGACAAAACAACCACAAGTAGACACACAATATCAACAAAGTGACCAGAAAACACACAGAATTACCTCAATAAGCCACGAAGAGACACACAACTACAAGAAACATGCTTAGTGTTAACAAACAGAAAACCAAAGTCTGTGAGAGATGGCTGGGCCCTTTGCATATCTGTGCCCAGGGGCCTGTTGTCTCATGATCTGCTCATGCATACTGGGTATAAACCAATGTAGCACAAATGTACATTATTAATACACCTTCAAAACCAACTGTGTTTTCATGATACTGCCTTGATCATGAAGCAAGAGGGTTTTCCCTATAATACAAACACATATATAAAATAATGTATAGCCAATACATTAAAAAAAAAAAAAAAAAGACTAATTCATTTAAATGTTTTTTAAAAATTACTTCAGCCAAAATAAACTGCTTCATATTGATTCCATAATATTAAATTAAACCATCTAGAGCTTGAAATAACAGGAGAGAACCATCCGTCTGTGTGACTTAGTTAGACAGGAAACTACTGGGCTCTGGCATTTTTTTGTGCATATTTGGAACAGTTTATATAACATAATTAATCCGAGCTTGTCTGTGACTGACATCTTGATTATTGTTCGTATCAACTCCCCGTGGAGTATTTCATGTAATTTAATACTTATTCAGTAATTAAGACTGCAAGTCAGGGAGGTCAACTCCGCGCACCAAACAATCAGCGCCATTGTTATGTTTTGATATGTTCCATTATGACCTAATACCAGAGGAGAGATAACTTACCAGGACTTGATCTGTGGTCGCCCTGTTGGTAAAACTTGAATGAAAGTGAACCATGTCGAGTTGGAGCGGCAGTTGCATGTTGCCTGTCAGACACCAAACTCCTGAGGTGAAGATTTCCATATAACTCAGGCCTTGCCACAAAAACTGCACCGGCAGCGCAACAAAGCAGTGTGGACGTTAGAGTCACAACAAAATACAACGTGTTATTTTTCAAAGGCATCGCAGCTCTGATGAAGAGGCTATGTTAGGCATGTGTGTTACAGTAAAAATTGTTAAGCTAATCACTGTGTCACTGTCATACACAAACCTGTGTGTTTAATGTTGCTTAATTGGTCAACCAATCAGCAATCACAGCCAACTGAGCGCACGTGTGGTGACGCACCACAGCTCCTCTGGGGAGGAAACAGGAAATGTGACTTCAAATTTATGCTTCAAGCATATTAAGTGTGCATACATTTGATCAAATTATGCACAACTAAGCAAATAGTTACTTCTAAGATAGATTTTTTTAGGAGTTTAAACCCAAAGTTAACATGCTATTTATTTTGACCAAGACTTGATCTCTAATGTGTCCTTTTTGAAATAATAAAAATAAATAAATATTAAGAAAAATGCATTAATCTAGACTATGATAAATTAAACTAAAAAGACTACTGCTGATTAAAATTGTCTTAGGCCTATTAGTAATACTAGTGTCAAGGATGAATCAAACTCAATTTTCATCAAAACCAATGTAAATGCATCCAAAGCTGTGTTTCAACATGGGAGGGGGTATATATGAATCAGGGGTTTTGGGGTACCCTGACAAAATATTTTGAGCATCAAACACTTAATTCCCTGCTATCTGATGTGTTTTTTATGCACCAGTTTGTACCTTTTCTTTGTCAATTATGGTTTGCACATCATTCATTTTGTCAAAATAAAAGTCCCCTGCTTCTGTAATGTTTTTTATTGGGGGAGACAAATGCACCTGCTCTAAAGTTTGCCAGGTAGATGTCCCCTGTGTTCAACTCCCCAAAATGTACACCCATGAATGCATTTGTCCTTTGCAAACATTGCCACACATCAAAACATAAGGAAATTATTCCATGGTATTCATCAAGATGATTCATTTAAAGTCACTTTATTTTACACATAATGAAAACAATCATATTCATTTCTGAAGAGGTGTAGTGGTCACATGACTTTTAACCAGTGAGGTTATAACACTAATCTGATGCAAACAGGACAGGGGTTTTAACTCATTTATCAGAATTTTACACTTATTGGTTGAAAATTGTCTACCCTGCATAAACAAATTACACAATCATATAAAAAAAAAACATTATAAAACTCTCTCTATATTAAAATTTTCACAATATCCACTGTTTAAGTCCTGGAATCATTTTCACACCCTTAACTTTTGGGTATAGTTTTGCTAGAACACATAAATATTTAGTTCAGAGGACCCAGTGGAAGTCAAATTACAGTGAGTACATTAACAAACTGCTTTGGACACTTTACAGACCTCAGCCCTTTTCTTTTCCAAAACATACATTGCTTAATTAGCTTGATTTTTAAATCAAGTCAGAATTGGACCAACACAGCTTAAGCAGATTTTGCTTTGATAAGGTCTAGTGTCTATGTGATTTTGCCATTTCATGAAGTCTTGATGATTAAGAGATGGTTTGAAATGTCGCTCCTGACTCAAGAGACAGATCAGAGGTCTGTGACATCGTCTTCAGACCAATCACACTGATGCATCGTTGCTGAGAGCGCTGAGTTGAATTCTCCTTCCTGACAAGCAGCAGCTGGAGAGCCAACGCAAACATTATAATCAGCTGTTGCTCTGGGTGACTGTGTCGACTCTTTAGCTTTGAAGTTGTCTAGAGATGCAGAAATAGACTCTGTATCCAGCGTCCACCTGTAGCCAACACAAGCTGGAGGGAATGTTATTGTGCTGCCATTTCCATCAGTGGTGTCTGTGCACACAGTTTGAGTCCAGGAGGGAGGTGGAGGTGTGAACAGACCTCCTGCTACAAGCTGTCCGTGGTGAAGGGCATTGTCAATGCTGCGCCGGAGATTAATAGGAGATGGAGGCCGCATGTCAAATTCTATAAGTGAAAGGATGCATTCGCGTTCACCAACTTTTTGCCACAGAAGTGCAGCCTGAGAGTCAGAGCTGCTAATGCTAACAGGATCCGGCTTGTGTTCTGGTGTAACGCTGGATGTTTGATCATCATACGGACACATTAAGTTGTTGCTAAAACCTGTTTTGGACAGGTTATACTTTGCCCAGTTACTTGGCATCAGGTCTTCCCAGGTTTTCTCTGTCTTTCTTAGTGGCCCTCTCCGAATGGTGGCCAAGACCTGATCCCACAAACTTTTCTCTTCCACTGCTTTTGGCACCTCACATCTACTCTGCCCATGATCACCCCTTGATTGACCCCTAGATGTTGTCCAGAAGATCCAGGATGCCAGAACAAGTAATGAGAATCCCCAAGCTAACTCGAGAACTCTGGCCCAAAACTGACTGAGCCACCAGCCCCAGCCGAAGCGCCTCCAGTTTCCCAGAAGCCCATAAAGCCAGAGGAGACTGTACATTTGCAGGCTGAAGCAGAGAAAACCGAGGAAGGCGCACACTGCTGTTACTCGCTTTGCACGCTTCTCGGTCCCCTGTGAAGGAACCCACTGAGGCACAGAAGACCTGAGAAGGGGATGCAGATGAGAGACAGACTTGGTGAGGATTCCCATGCAGAATGGGACTCCCCAGCAGAGGGAGAGGGTCTGCAGCAACAGAGGGAGAGCGGGGGACAAAGTTGGAGAGAAAAGGTCTGCTACAAGCAATGGAGTGCAGTGTGATATAGCCAGCCCTCCAACCACCCACGGGCGCTGCAGCTTTAGTGGAAAGAGTAGTAATTTCAACCCTCTGAGTGTGACCAGAGCGAGGGCAACCTGCGCCCACAGAAGGAGCTGCAGGGGAACATTATGGAGCGCTGCCAGGGTGGCACGAGAGAGAACCTGACGGGTGCCGTAAGGATCAAGTAGAAGGAGGATACCACGCAGACTCCCACTCAGGATCAGAAGAGCGTTTGCCAAAATCAGGGCATCACAGAGGGGATGAGGAAGAATGCATGCACTGGCCATTCCCAGAACTGCCAGGACTGCCATCAGTATGAAAAGGCTGGCAGATCCAAAGACGTGGAGCTCCCAAGCAAATGCCAGTGTGCGCCTCATGTCGTCCCAGAGCAGATTGGTGCCGTTAGAGTTTGTAAAAACAACACATGCAGTCAGACCAAGCTTACAGGGACGTCCAGGTCCTGATGGGTTCTGGTTCGTCATAGGAGTAAATCCATTGCTTTGGACATTGAGTTTAGGGCCGTCCACACCTGAAAATGAGAGCCAGAGAGAGAGAAGATGAAAAGTCTTGTGATGCAGGAGCAGAGGTAGGATCATGTCATTGTTTTGCACGTCACAAGTAAGTTAAAATTCTTGGCATTAAAGTCGTAAACTTTGAATTTTCAGTCCTTAACAAGTCAAGATGCTGTCTTTAACAACATTTAATGCCAATATTAAATTTACAAATTTACAGATTTTTTAAAATTTGCATTTACTTGCTAAAACTTTTTGTTCGAAGGCTACTTAAAAGTCAAATCCAACTTTATTGTCAAATCTGCCATACGAGATTGAAATGCTGTTTCTACTAGAACCCTGGTGTGAACATACAAGTACACAAACAAAAGAATAGAAAACATATAAAAAGTAGGTAAGTACTAAATAGAAGTAATACAATTACAGATGGCAAAGCACAGATGAAAGCACACAAGCACCAACTTCAAGTCAAGTACTTAGTTGTTAAGGCAACACTAGCTTTTTCTTACTGCCTAAGGAAGCCAAAATGACCTGACCCAGCACTAGCCTGATAATATTTATGAGACTTTATCTTTATATCCACCCAAATAAGATAAATTAGGAATTTATGACATGTTTTTACTTCAATTATTCACTTACCATCCATGGATGTATGGCTCTCTTTTGACCTTTCCTCAGTTGTTATTTGGCTGCTGTCCAAAAGAGCTCCCTCTGAGATCATGTGCACTCTGGAGTTAGAGTATCCTGTAATTGAAGTATTAGCTTTGTCAGCTCTTTGGTCATGAGCCTTTGAGTGGTGTCGAGTAAGTGCTGGTGTTGCAGTTAATGCGATTCTAGACCCAGAATGGTTTCCATTGCCAGCTCGCTCAGACTTCCTTGGAATGATGAGCGTCTGTGGTGCTGTACTGTTGACACTTTGTCCACTGCCCTCCACAGATTCACTGCTGCTCTCTGAGTGGAAGATACGTTCACTGGCCGAGCTGTCTCTGGTGTTTAGAGTTATTCGGACATTATCAGAACTGTGCAGTGAATGTGAAGTTTGAATAAAGCTTCCAAGTGAAGAAAGAGTCAGGGTTAGAGTAATGAAGAGCAAAGATGAACATCCCATTTTTGATACTTTTAACAGTAAGTCCAAATCCAAAAACCTGTAGGACAAGAAAGAATAAAGAGAGGAACAGTCAGGCACATCAGACCAACATTGGCTATGGAGATTACTGCATTAATATCACTATTCCACTTTAAAATTAGACCCTTATTCTGCATCGACAGTATGCAGTATTTTACAGTACATTATTTTAAACAATTGAGAAGATTTGATAGAATTAAAGGTTAAGTAAAGGTGAAGAGTTACGCAGATTCCCAGATCATCAGCCTTTTGATTTAATCCTATAAAGGACAATAATGCCCCTGTGTAATCCAGTGAGTTTGCACAGCCCACAACATCTGTGGCTGGTTTGTCTCAGCAAAAGTGCAACCCAGCTTGGCAAAAAAATGCAGGTTCACAGCAGGAGTCAGTCTGATCTATCTGTGACCTGTTGGTTGCAAATGTCAAGCTGCTCAATGGTATGCAAATCACACAACATAAAAAAGAAAAACTAAAATGATCTAAATAGGCAATAATGCACAAGAATTATGCATTACAATATTATTTTCAGCATGGCAAGAACATTTCTTGCCAGTAGACCAATTTTGCAAATGCAAACTGTGATATTATAGTAGAAAATAAATGAATGTTATTTTTGTATGTTTATTTTAGAACTTCTTAAAACACAAACCATAACTTTAAGAAACGCTTTGTGTCGTAACTAACTGTGGAGAAGTATTACTATTTAATAAAAAATGCACTCCATCAACAACAAATACAAAGCAAAACAAAAGTTCTGCATGCAAGGCTACTTGCAGTTTCTAAAACAAGCCTGGGATTTTCCAACTATTCCAACTGTTAACAGTAGTTTAACAACCAGACTTTGGTTTACTGCCAAATAGGTTTTCACATACAAGGAATTACCTTTCGTGCATTGGTGCATAACGTAAACTGAATAACAGGTAATGAAATTTAAATTGCAAAAAACAAGTATTGCAAAAATTGAGAGACATAAATATAAGATATACAAAGGTATAATAAAAATATGACAAATAATACATAAATATGTGTAATATATCTTAATTACAATTAAAGACATGTAAAGTTCTTAGGAGGAGTTGACTGTGCAGAAATGTGAAAAACTGTCAAAGGAAGGATTATCAGTATAATTAAAACACAGTATCCCATTGCTGAAATGCTCCTATAAACTATACCAAACATTTTATAATGTTCAATAAACCAGATAACTCAGATGTACCTGTGATTCCTTGTCTTCCCTTTTCTTTTAGTGCATCATGCGTAGCAATCCATCTCCACTGTAGCTGCAGTACAAGCCTGTGTAACATTTGATTTCTGATGTGGGACATCAAGAGCATCACAGTGAGGGTTGAACACATTGGATTTACAGGCGTGCTCACAGTCATCAAGCTGACGTCTTATTCCTATTACTGCACCGGCTGCTTACTTGGCAGCCATCCATCCTGATGTCACCTGCAAAAACAAATGTAAAACTAACAAAACATGGGCCTGTTCTGAAAAAAAATGCTTGAATAAGCACCTTATTGTGGTCATAATCTCCACATAAAGAAACATTTGTAAATAATTGACTTTTAATCAAAGCCGACAAGCCTCACCTGTCTCTTTGTATAGCAGTTGTGTAAAGGTAAATCCCTTCTCTAAAGGATTACTTTAAGTAGCACAAAGTCACATGAAGTGATAAAGTGAAGCCAACCAGACACGAGTACTCTCATATGGTTTCATTCCAACTCACTGGTTGATTAGTTTGAAATGTGTGCACATGCAAGCAGGGGCGGACTTTTGATTTCAGAGGAGGGGGTGAGAGGGTACAGCTGGTACAGGCAAAAATCCTCATAAGTGCTTTAGTTTTCAGATACCCTTACGTGAGATAGAACAAAATATGACCAATGATTGATATATTGATTCACCCAATAGGTGAAATAGTGCAGGATAAAACCACTCTGGAGACAGTGGGGGTGCCTACTTAATCTCATTTATTTTTTAATCTATTGCTTGGATTTAGTTCAAATTTGCACTGATGGTGCCCTGATATCTGCCCTACATCCCAAAGCAATATAAATATGAAAATATTGATTTTAAAACTAGAGGCCTCTAGATACAAAGTTGTCATTGACACCTTTTTAGAAGAAAGTTACTTTTACTCAACAATATCTGATAAAGTGGAGGTTGGAGTGATTTTTGCATACTGTTACTTTTTTACATGAAAAATGCATTTCACTCGCTCCTCGGTTTACATATTTTGTTTCATTGCCCCATCTTTGTTTTGTGCAAAATGTATTAATCAGTGTGATGTCACAAACTTTCAACATACCTTTAACTGGTAAAATTAAAAACATTATTCCAACTTCCATACAGTTTTTGAACAGTATTTTTGGACTGTAAAAAGTGGAGGGCTCCACCCTGCATGTGAGAGCTTATGCCAAACATGACATGGTATATGTAGAGTGGATGTTATGCATATTGTGAAATAAAAGCTTGCTAGTCACTGTTGCTGATGCATGTTATTCTGTTTCAGTTGTTGTTATAAACAACTTTACTGAAGAAGAAAATAGTAAGAGATATACTAAACTCACCATAACTTCCACCAGAGAGCCCCTGCAGAATCACAGAATCAGTCTGCAGTGAGTGTGGGAATTAACTCCTTCTTATCCAATGTGTAAAGGATCCAACCTATACACACATCACATCTGTGTCGGTCCACCTTAAGAGGGGCGAGAGGCAGTTTGTTGTGGAGAGTACTGGGGGAGGCCCTCAGCGGCACATGCCTGGCTCTTTAAGGCAGACTGGGGAAGTTAGATTTTGTTAAAGGCACATGCATTCAAATGTTTACAAGGCGTCAATAGAGCATCTCTGGCCAGCATTTTCACACTGCTTCAGTTCATATGTGTTCATGTCAAATGAATCAACCTGGAACTTGGTCTCCAGAGTGAAAAGTGTAGTGATGGAGAGGGAAGTCTATCAAAATAGGGTCAATTTACTAACTTTTGCAACCACATTTCATATATATTGTGACCTATAAATATCATAATGAGGCCAAAAGAGGACCAGATTCTGCAAAAAACAATAGTTAGAAGTGAAGTGTACATTTCTTGGAGACGATAGCCTTTAATGAATGCTTTAAATTCAGATTGAATATCCAACTCTAAATCTGTGACTGCATATGAGTACATAGGTCCACTTAAAGTATTTCTCTTTCCATGCTCTGTTTTTCATTGCTAGATAATAACGAAAACAGCAGGTCACATGTGAGAATAAGATAAGATATAACTTTATTAAACCAAAGGGAAATTGCTGTGCTGTAGTTGCAATACCGAGGAGTGCATATGCAATGCATGCATTATACAAGGACGAACATTGCAACGTCGAAAAGCATTGTATCGCAAATATAGAATACAATAAAAAGCGATTATATACCTGCATATACACTAATAACAGTGAGGTGCAAAAATAAGACTAGGAGTCATAATACAGCAGCCTAATATGTGGTTCCAAGTTACCCAATATTCATGTGAGGGATTTAAAAGTGGACAAACAAATTAAAAATCTGGTGAAGCATCACTGCAGCTTGTATCATACTGTACACAGAGCTGGGAGGCCGTGCCCGCATGTCTGAGGATGGGAGCTGTTGTTATCAGGACACCGCGGCAGGCCGTCTCCCGGCAGAGCAGTCTGGTGAGGAGTCGCGTTGTTTTTCGGGGCCTATACTTCCGTCATTTTATTTCTCTCTGGATGAACACAGTGGATGTTTTTGCATGTGTTACTGTGTTGGTGGAGGTCACAGTTTTACCACTCGGAATTCATCTGGATGCGTAAATCTGTGGAGGAGCTGTTAAAGTTGTTTTACTCCGCAGCGTGCCGCCTGGATCAGACCTCGCCTTCTTGCTGCTGCTGTTGAACATATTTATCACAATCTAATCACTGCATTGTTTTTGCGGGATTGCACCGCAGCTACACGCACTATGTGGCGAAGTGAATGGCGTGCTGGTGGTAGCTGTTAGACGTTTATCGGCTTTTTTGGTTTTAAACACCGTGCCTTGGCGGAAAGGAGAGGATTTCGTTTTATTTAAGGTAGCATGACAGGATCCAGAGCCATCGAGCTAGCTGGCTAACGCTAGCACAACGGTTGGCTAGCTTCATGTTTGCAATGAATGGACTGTCGCTTTAATGTTTTGTTGACTTGAGCTACGAGCAAAATATAAAGCTTAATTGCACAATTTACAGTAGCCATTACATTGGTATTCGGTGGTATTACATACAGTTAGCTAGCAAGCTAACTGCACATATGGGCTGTGACAAAACATTGCTAACAGCGAGAAGCTAACTTGCTAACCATTAGCCGTAACGTAGACACTATTATTAGACAGCACATGAAGCCATGCAAATACACTGTGGGTGCTCTAAACACATGTAAAAAATATTATTTCTTAATTGTGTAACAGTTTATACGCAGCTGTGAGTTATATATGTGATTATAATGTTTAAGTTACTACAAAAAGTTGAGGCGCAGCAGCCAAAATGCACTTTGTCCTATGTGCTTACCATGTTATTTCACTTATTACATTTAGGAAAGGTTTAGTTGACACAATCTAGTTTATTCTGCCCCCTCTTCAGTAAATATAACATATTCTACAATATAAATGCTTGTCCTTTTATTATAGATGTGAGCTGATTTGGACTTGACCAGATGTTTGAAAATGTGTTCCCATCTGTCCAGGTCAACTGAGGATGAATGAGCAGGAGAGTGGGGTGGTATCCTTTGATGAATATGTGCGGCAAAAGGCCCGCACTGTGCCTCAGCACAGGATGAAGGAGTTCCTGGAGTCTCTCGCCAAGGGCCCAGAGGTGCTGCAGGAGTTCAGCCAGCAGGGAGGGGCAGCAGCCACCACCACAGCCATGGTGTACCAGCAGCAGGGCGCCAACTATGTGTATGCAGACAACACAGAGGTGGCTGGCTCTCTCCTGGAGCTGGCCTGTCCGGTGAGACCAGATCCCTTTTTTTTTTTTTTTTTACGGATGTTTAATGATATTGTTGATATTCTTCACTGTGGAGCAATCTGCTGCAATTCCTTTATGTATATGTTTTTTTGTCAGGTGCAGGTGACCTCAGCGGAGATCTCCCCTCATCTACATCAAGAGTCTGAACAGCAGCTTCAGGTGCAGGTTAGTTAATACGCCAATGTCAGTTTCTCGTTGTATGACATACTGTGTTTAAATTGCACAAGACAGATGGGGCCTGCAGGGCTCAGAGACAATGTCATTACTGAGTGCCAAGAGGACAACAGTTAGTAAGTTAGTTAGTTATTATTTCCGTGTCATGCCATTTTTGGCCCATCCCACATGTTATTACAAGACACCATTACAATACAAAAAATGTGTCATCATATCAGCTAAAAGAGAAGGTAGGTACACAAAATAAATTAGTCTACAGTTTAAGAGTGAAGTGTTTGAGTATTTAAAAAAAAATAGATTCATTGTAGTTGAAGTGAAGTAGGTTTGTTCTCTCAGCTCTGATGCTTTCATCCACTTACTGTTCATTAAAGGAGGTGAGGACGGATTAACGATTCCAGTTCAAAACTAAAATGTCAGATTCTGCTCATCAATTTTTCATTTCTCCTTTTGAGAGTGGCTGCCTTTCTACTGGTGGTGTGTTCTCCATTTTCTACATTTTTCTACAGTTGTAACACTAAATATGTACTCCAATCATTATGCATTCTTTCTTAAATGTGAAGTGCCCCACAAATCCATTCAGTAACACATAACTTTATTCTTTATTAATGGTTTTTGGTGGCTGTTAGCCTCCACTGCTCCACACAGGAGGTATGACTGTGGCTACGCGTTAGATCTTGATCAAGTTTTCACTGTCTCTCAACTGCAGCACTTGTGCCTGTCACCGTGTGTTACATTTATAAATATGACGTAAAGGGACAGTTCAGCTGAGGAGGACGCCATTAATGTTTACAAATCACTGTCACAAACATGAGCCTCTTGTCCATGAGCAGATGCATGCTTCCCTCTGTGCAGTGATACAGTTGGCAGGTGTAGTTCAGTAGTAAGAACATAGTTCCTACATGAAACTGCTCTAAACAAGGTCTGTGGATTATCTGGTTTATTTTAATATCTCTTTTTGTGGTTAAATTCACTGATTCCCTGTGACATGTAGACTGTTATGACCTGCACAGTATTAATAGTTTTTGTTTAAGTGCAGCTTCACTTTTTTAATTTAGAAATTCCATAGTTAATTTGGAGATAAACTCACTTTATCATCTTTATTCAGCGTTAGTACTTAACTTACTTGGAGAGTAAGTTAAGTCATTTCTTGATACAACTGCTGACAGGCCTCTCTCTCTGTGCCAGGTGCAGATTCAGGAACAACAGGGCCAAACAGTTGGCCAGGTTCTTCAGGTGGCCTCTGCCTCTCAGCAGGACCTGCAGGGAATCTCAACAGCCCATCTGGTCCAGCAGGGAGAGCTCACAGAGGAGCAGCAGCAGCAGGTACAGGATTTATTTAAACAGTCACTCATATCAAGTGCATCCTTATGGTGCTGGTTTGTGACTATGTCAGCTATGTTCTGCAGATTCAGGCGCAGCTGGTTGCAGCTGTAGCTGGAGGACAACAAATCCAGTTGTCGAGTGGACAACAAATCCAGTTTCAAGGAACACAACATATTCAGTTGCCAGGCGGCCAGCAAATTCAACTTCAGGCTGGACAACAGATTCAGCTACAGGGTGGTCAGCAAATTCAGCTACAAGAGGGCCAACAAATCCAGCTGCAAGGTGGACAACAAATCCAGCTGCAAGGTGGACAACAAATCCAGCTGCAAGGTGGACAACAAATTCAGCTACCAAGTGGCCAACAGATCCAGATTCAGACCATCGAGGCCATGTCTCCTTCGCAGCAACAGGACTCTCCCAGGGAGGCAGAGAGGAGGTCTGCCCCTCTCTCAACTGTTCTCCAACCTGCCAAGAAGCGCAAGGTGGATGTCCCTCTATCTGTGTCCTATACTGTGCCACAGGGCCAGCAGGTGGCCACGGTGCTAGCCATCCCTCAAGGGCAGCAGCAAAGCTACGTGTCTCTACGGCCAGATCTGCTCACTGTCGACAGCGCTCAGCTGTACAGCACTACAGGAACAATCACAGGTCCCACAGGTGAGACGTGGACGATCCCTGTATACTCCACTCCACAGCAGCAGGGGGTCACTCACATTGCCATACCACAGGACACATACAGCACAGTGCAAGTTACCACCACCAACGGAAAGGACAAAATGTCCCCCAGTTCCACATCAAGGTCCGCAGATGTGCAGCCGGCCTCCGCTGGGACACAGGAAGAAATCGTACAGACCCTGCAGTTCATGAACGGAAACATTCACATCCCTGTGGCAGTGCAGACTGTCGGAGGGACTTACAACACTACACAGTCTGTACACATATGGGACCCAAATCAACAGCAGAGCCAAGGAGAAGAGGGACAAGAGCAGCAGCTCCATCTGCAGGTTTGAACAGTGTTATTAACTGAATTTATCTTTGAGCTCAGTGAGTAAAATGGATAAACATCCTTAAAATGTTCTAAAACTGTGATGAGAATTAAAGACGTAGCAGACATATATCGTGATAGTCAGGTAGCACTAAAAACTATACATTAAATCTACAGATTCAAAGCTGCTGATAGTGTTTAAAACCTTGCAAGTACTTCTTGCTGTTTTTGAACTATCCCTATTAAAATCCCCCGGTTTATGTTTGCAAGCTCACATGTGATTTTTACACTGGTCTGTTTTTACTGAATGTGATCACAAAGATGTTTTATCTTTGCTGCTCTCTTTCTCAGAAAGCATTAACTGTGACGTTTTTGTTTCTGTCTCGTGCAGGGTCACATAGAGACGGATGCTCATGCTGAACCACCCACAGAGATTATGGTTCCTGTCTCCTTAAAGCCAGAGGAAGGCCTGGAGGTCTGGCGCCTTTGGGTGACGAGAAAAAACGCAGAGCTAAATAAGCAGGAAAAGACAAAGCTCGCACCAATAGGACGTAAGTCAAACAATCTTTATTTGAACACATACATATTTATAAAATACTGTTATCTGTCATTAAGTATACCTACTATTATCACTGGAAGCACAAAGTTTAAGTTTTGTTCTGATTCTGGATGCATTCGTTGTTCATATTGTGTTTCTTAATAACTTTTATTCAGCTTGAAAATGAAAATTAAACAGATTCCTGTGGAATTTTTGTTAATCTGAATATAAGGTCTTAATTAATATTTAAATGTCTTAATATATCAAAAGTGTTAGAAATAATGACACACAGGAAGTAGCATTTTTTGCCCTTGACTTTGCATTCTAAAATCTTCAAATAATTGGGAACTTAAAGTTTATTGAATGCAAATCGCAGTAATGACACTAGAAAGTAATGTTTTATGTCACAATAAATATTTGGGCAAAATTCTCCTGAACCCTTAGTAACTGAGGTCGGTTCATGTGTCTTTTCTTCATTATTATTATTATTTTTTTTAAAAATTTGACTTGATTATAATTCCTTGTGGCATTAAAAAGTCTTAAATTCTACTTACATTAAGTTGTAGGAACCCCAAATAAGCTTTTAAACCTTAGAGCACTAATAAAAGCTTTGCCTCTGCTCATGTCTTTGTGGCTGTGTTTAGGTCGTCAGCCACTACGTTTTCAAGAAGACTTGGTGTCCAGCGCCGTGGCTGAGCTAAACTTGGGTCTTTCCCTGATGACACAGGAGGCACGAGGATCAGGCGAAGAGCAATTCACAGCCGATGTTCTGTATTATGTTTTCTTGTGCATACAAAAGGTTAGTTTCCCGCATGATCTAACGGTGTATCGTGCCAAAAGGCTGTCTACATAGAGTTTTAACCTGCATCTTTTTTCTTTAGTATCTTGCTGAAAATGGACGTGTGGACGATATCTTCTCTGATCCGTATTACACACGTTTTTGTGGGTGTCTACACAAAATCCTTGATGGCTGGAAACCTAGTGTCCATCCTTTAGGTGAGAGAGAATCAACATTTATGTTCATACTTTATTGTTTTGTAGAGATTTACTGATTGTTTGTTTTTCTATTAGGTTATGTCATTCCAAGTCACGTGACAGAGGAGATGCTGTGGGAGTGTAAACAGCTTGGTGCACACTCGCCAGCCACATTGCTGACAACTCTAATGTATTTCAACACCAAGTGAGTAACTGCATCTCTGCACTGAATGACCCCACTCTGTTGTCTTTAACCCACTTGTGCCTAAAGACTACATTACATTTCACACTACACTACATTTCATGCCATGACATTTGTTCTGAATGGTCTAAAGTCTTGAAATCTCGTCTAAAAATTTTAGATCACATGTAAAATCACTTTAAACAGTAGTTAGGGTTTTCAAAAATGAGGAAAAACGCTAACATTGTGTTTATTAAATGTCTTCCATGTGATTTTATTTTATACTTCATGTGTGCATAACACTGATATTCAAGTTGTTATGAGTTCATAAATACCAAATACTTCATTGTGCTTATTGTAGTTTTTGATATACAGCTATTTTCAGTATCCCGCTATATATTCTGTCTTTTTGTGCACATCGGACTGTTTTTTTCTATGTGCAAAGGGACGAAATAAGGTGTAAGAAAAACTCACGTTTCAGCCAAGTGGTTTCAGACTTGTGGTCAAATTCAAAATTTCACTTGCTGACACAAACACAGACATGCACTTTAGATGTATTGGGTGTGTAAAAAAATATATCTTTGTCACAGGCATTTCCACCTGACGACACCTGAACAGCACATGAAAGTAGCTTTCTCAAAAGTCCTAAGACACACGAGGAAGAACCCCGCGAACACCAAGGACAAAGCAACCAGTATCCGCCTTCTCAAAGGACAAGGTCCCCACAGCGCAGCACAGAAAGGTTCTCATTACAGTAAGCCTCATGGTGAGGTTCTGCTATGAGTCAAAGCGTTTGACAGCAGAAGTTACTAACCTGTTTTTGTGTGACGTCTGTTTCAGGATGTGATGACATGTATGAAGAGCAGATCGAGGATCCTGAGAATCCTCTTCGCTGCCCCATTAAACTTTACGACTTTTATCTCTTCAAATGGTGAGTGACACTCACTCACATAAATAATGTGTTACTGGATCATCATTTTTCAAACTGGTCCAGTATGGAGCGTATCCACTGCAGCCTCAGCAGCAAAACAGGCTGCAATGTAATCCCTACGGGCAAGTGTGCTCCATCAATGCACGTCCCCTAAAAGTGCTTGTTTTTGCCACTGACAGGCTCGTATTGTTATTATACATGTCAGACACTGTTACAGGAAAAAATGTTAAGTTTTTACCTACCTTTCGTTGCTGTTTGTTTTTGTCTCTAAATCTCACCCAAGGAGAAGACTCGTTCTGAAATCCTTTAAGAAGTGACTTGTTTTAGGAAAAACAACGATGTAAACTTTAGTGACAGTTGGAGAGAGAAGTGATGGGAAGAGTTTGTTGTGTTTAAGAACAGGAAGTGTAGCTCTGTGTTATCTAAGAGTTTCAATGTCATGGGGGAATATTTAGCTGATTTGACAATCTATAAAAGTCCACAAGATTTAAGAATGAGAGTTCTCCTTCAGCAAGGCACACAATAACAAACATAACAGACCAGCAAAAGTTGCGGAAAAATGTTAAATTTCTTTGCAGGGTCTTTTCTGCAATGCTATCAGACACTTGTAACAATGTGAGCCTGTCAGTGGCAAAAACAAGCATAATGAGTAGATGTTAATTGATGGTGCAAAATTGCATTGCAAGGCAAATTTATTTATGTAGCATATGTCATACCCAAAGGGAACCTACAGTGCCTTACAGCCAGGCACAAATCATGCCTCAAAGGTACATATAACTAATAATTTTTGTTCAGTTTTAACGATAAAGCCCAATATCACATCCCTCTGTCCGTGGACCCTCACAGCAGATCAGGAAAAACAGAAAAGAAAAGAAAATGGCAGAAACAGGGATCTCTCCTCAGTTGCTCTTCCTGAGGAGAGATCCCTGTTTCAGGACAGACGTGCAATTCATATCTTGTGTGCAGAACAAATCAACAAAATGAAATTACAGTGATCAAGATCACAAAATTGCAGCCTTTGTCCCCGCTGCACCTTCAGCAGTCTCACAGTAACGGATCTCCAAACTTGCCTCCAATAGTCACTTAGACACCAAAACATGGAAAATAGGGCTGATAAATAAAAAAAGTTTTCTTTCAACTGGATTTATACTTGAAAAAAAACTTAACTCCCTTTCTCTTATCCAGTCCTCAAAGTGTCAAGGGACGTAACGATGTGTACTACATGACTCCAGAGCCGGTCGTCGCACCAAACAGCCCGATGTGGTACTCATCTCAGCCCCTCACGATTCAGCAGGTGGAGAGCATGCTGGCTCGTATCGTCGTGGTCCGAGAGATCCAGGAGATCATCAGCCATCATGAGGTAAACTGAGAGGGACTGACTGGACTGGTGGGAACTGGTTGTTGACTATGCAGTATCCATCCCGACTCTATAAACCTCAACGACATCATCTCAAATCCAGTCGAACAACCTCGGAAACAATCATCCATTCTCTCTGAGGAGCGCATCATGAAAAATTTTTCTTTTCCTGTTTTCAGCTGATGGGTTGGACTGTTCTTTCTCTCGTTTACCTTTAAAAGCCATCACCTCTGTAACCTTTAAACTGGCACGTACGGGAGATTTTCCTCTCACCTGCTGGACTGTGATCCACCTCCTGCCCTCTGAGCTCAGCAGAGGCGGCACACTTTCTTGTAAAAGTATCAATATGATATGAGGATATTTAACCCTTCACTACTTAACCTCACAGACCGTTTACCACATCTTCAGAGTCCCACTATGATACATCTTAACGGACGATTACAGGGACCACTGCTCACAACTTTTTGTATACCGACTGTGGATCACATATTGTTACGTTCAATGCTGATGAACTTGTGCCTGTTTTTCAAAAACGACGTCATAATTTATGCTTGTGGATTAATGGAGTGAGTTTGAACCTCAGATATTCACAAGGTCAAAGTGCTATATTATAGTCGTTCAGGAGATTGGAAACATTTTTCTCAGGTCAAAGCTAGACATTTGAACACCCATCGAGGATTTTTGCCAACGTATTCCTGTATGTATGTATGTATGTATAGTAGGTGATTAAACAGGACATGCAGATGGAAACATGTTTGTTTAGCTAACGCAGTATTAATCCTTGTATCAGAAGTCATGACGAGCAGTTCAAGAATGAAAAGTATTGAGTCATGATGTTGCCTGTGGAAATGCAACTCTGACATCTGAAATGAGGATTAGATGTTGGCCTTCTTCAAAATGGATCCATAGCCTAGCGGTGCCTCCCTTAAGATGACATGTACATTTGGATTATAACTACATTGACAAAAATAGTTGTGATAAAGTTCTGCTTCATTTGTTTATTACTAAAGATGAGTTGTACAGCACTGAACGGTCATTTTCTGTTTGATAATTTTACCAAACCTCTCAATAACCAAGCTGGATATAATTTTATTTCCCACTTAACTTGAACACATGATACCCCCCCCCCATGTTGCAGTCTGGGAAAAAAAGCAAAGAAGTGGTTATTTATCGTCCTTTTCATCAGGTGGAATTAAATTAAGTCGATGCAATGTTTGTGAAAAGTATTTCGGCAGGGGACAAGTCACGCTGATGTCGCCTCGCTTGGTATCTTGAAGCGTCAGCTGTCGAGCGTGCACGTGAAGAGGAAGATGCCGGATCTTGCTCTGTTCCAGTCCGAGCTTTCCCAGCACACGTTCCGGTAATTTCTGTGCACCAAAATGAATAAATGTGTGATTTACTATAGAAGATAAAGATACTCAGTGAAAGAAACAGAGCTCTTTCAAAATTGTTGGTCCTCCTGTCCTGTTTTCACATGCTTTATAATACACCCAAGTAGAGCCGCAACAATTAGTCAATCAGAAGAAAATTAATCGGCAACTTTTTAAATAATTGATTAACAGTTTTTAAAGCAAAATGTTTAACATTTGCTTGTTCCAGCTTCGTACTTGGGAATTTGCTGGTTTTCTTTGTCAGTATGATAGCAACTGAAGAGTCTTTGGGTTTTGGACTGTTGAGTGGACAGAGGAAGCAATTTAAAGACGTCGCTTTGGGCTCTTGGAAATCGTGATGACCATTTTTCACTCTAGACTAAATTATTTTTTAATAACCTAAACGATTAATCATAAAAGAAAATATCAGATTAATCAAATGAAAACTATAATTAGTTCCAGCCCTTTACATCAGTCTGTTGTATATTTTAATTCTTTTCCATCATGCAATAGTAG
Source organism: Plectropomus leopardus (assembly GCF_008729295.1). Taxonomy (NCBI): domain Eukaryota; kingdom Metazoa; phylum Chordata; class Actinopteri; order Perciformes; family Serranidae; genus Plectropomus; species Plectropomus leopardus. The sequence continues at coordinate 21,194,953 of NC_056464.1, read as the reverse complement.
TTTTTTTAAAAACTTACTTGGCAATAATTATGCAGGAATTGTTCAAGAAACTGCAGCAAACACCGAATATGCTTCAGTTTGTCCAACGCAAAGATCAAAATGCAGCTCTTGTTTAAGGGGCATTTGCTGCCGCTGGTGTTCTACTTGCATTTAACACTTTGTTCTCTTGTGGTAAATCGCAAACACATTTTACCTGGGGTGCCAGTTTGCTCCAGTTGGAATATTTGTGGTCACCAAGAATGGTGCACGTCAGAGCAAGAGCCATGTGAACCCTCATCTGGTGCTTCACTCCTGTGGACACAAGGAAGCAAACATGTAGAAAAACATGTCTAAAAAACAAATTTAACAGACTGAATTGGCAGTTATTTCCTGTGATTAAAAAAAAAGCACAAGTGTTCCTCTCACCAGTAAGAAGCTGGAGCTCCACGAGGCTGCAACCGCTGCTGCTGTCCAAGACTCGGTACTTAGTCACTGCAGTGTGGGCTTGCCGATTGGCACGGATTTTGGTCACACCGTCGCCTGCATCATTCATTCTGTAGAGAGGACTTAGAGCCATCTGAAATTAAAAAGAAACAAAATTGAATAGTACCACAAAACAACAAACTTGATTATTTGTACGAATGACCGGTATTCGCTTCCTTTTAATAACAAATGTGATGTATTTGGTGATATACATTTTACAATAGGTCAATTCAATGTGACCAAAAGTATTTAACTTACTATGTAACATGAAACAGAAAAAAGAAAGCAGCTCTTTGCATTTGGGAAGCTAAATCTCTTAATTTTCTTTCAGCTGATTAACAGACTAACAAGTTTTCAGGGTTTCCACGGTCATGGAAAACCTGGAAAAAACATGAAACTTCACAATCACATTCTCTAGGCCTGGAAAAGTAATGGAGTAACCTACCACGCAATGTAACATAATGGCAAATTAATTTTTCTAATATGTGTCGACGTGTGCGTTCTGCTGCTTCCTTCATGTTTGCCAGTGAGCTGAGCTTATGTTTGAATACAGTTTGAGTCTGATGTATTAGAAAATGCTTTTTATTATGGGTCCTTGAAAAGTCATTGAAAAGTTTTAAAATTTTGTCCATGAAAATGTGTGGGAACCCTGAATTATTACAGTATCAAAACCACATAAGAAGAGACACCTTGTAGTGTGGCCGAGTGCCTGGGACCTGTTTCTCTATGATGGGGATGTCAATCACTCCTTCAGATGGGACAGGTACACCGACTGTGACGACCCTGAGGAGGAACAGAGAGTGTGTGAACGACTGACAAACGAGTTCATTGTAGATCGTGGTTTGACAATACAGACGTACAATCTGTCGGTCCTTTTTGAACCTCTTTTCTTCTGTATCTCACCAGTATTTTCTCTGAACTTGGTTATTTCTTTGAAGGTTGAGTATGTGCTCCACTACGTCTTCGCTCCTGGCCAGCAGCAGAGCTCCTGTTGTTTCCTTCTCCATCCGCAGACAGGGCAGCAGCTGAGAGTCAGACTTCATCTTCATCCCATCCATCATTTTGGAGAGAGCAGGAAGCACTGAGGAGATGGATGTGACCCCGGAGTCTTCTGAGAAAAATAATAACAAATGTCCATGATCACAAGTCCAGATACTCCCAACTTCAGCATGATTTGATGTCTCTTCTTTTGTTTTGTAATTGACTTTGTTTTATAACTTTTCATAAACAGAAATAATAACAGTACAACAAAAACAGGTGAAAGATAAAAAAGAGAAAGCATGACATTTGTAAAAATAAATAAAAACTGAAAATAAGCACAAAAAACATTTTAAAACAATAAACAAAATATAAAGGAATGACTTGAAAAAAGTGTGAATATACAAACAGGTGTACATATTTCCGTAACATGACTTCAAACATGCAAATATTATATTTTCGGAACATGTCCCCTATATTTTTTAATACACTTTAAACAATTTATCTCTCCTTTAAAAAAAAAAACTGGTTTTTAGGTCATTTTCTTATCATCTTTTTAAAGAAATCAGTAATTTTTTTCAGGTTTTGAGGTTTTAATGCACGCAAAAGGCGTCTGAACGCAGCACAAGAAAACGGATGACGGTCCAGGTTTTAAAGGGTTAACTGTGTTAATTTTCTCTGTATTTACCTCGGACGGGAACGCCGTACGGTTTAGTGATGACCACCACCTCTCTGTCCTGGTGCAGCACGCTCTTGTGCAGGTGTTTGGCCAGCACGTTGGGGTGAACGCGCTGCAGCTGCAGGCTGAACCGTTTCAGCTCCATCACCCTCCTCTGCTGCCCGGACAGCGGAGCCTCCTCCGCCGCAGGCTGCACCTTCTCCTGCTGCACCTTCCGCGCCAGGTCGATGGCCCTCAGCCGGGGTTTCTCACCGGTGTCGGAGCCCGGAGCCTGCTCAGCAGCAGCGGTGTATCTCCGGCTGAGGGACGGTGTCGCCTGCGGACACCGGCGGCGGTTTGTCCGCGGTCTAACCCGAGAGAGGACGATGTTCAGGCCGGAGCTCCAGTCACTACAGGCCAGTCTCCTTCCAAAGTTATTCATTGTGGCGTGTAACGTTAACCACACAGTTCACATTAGCTTCAAGATACAAACACAAACTCCAGAGGACACATGTTCACCGTTTCCGGCTTCCGACTTCCGGGGTGCGCCTTTCAGAATAAGTGCTTACAAACTTTTTTTGGCACAAAAAAGTATGAAGTCCAATATTTACTAGCATATACTAATATTTTAATAGTTTTATTTTTTGTTTTTTGTTTTTGGGGAAGCTCACACATTTTCAGTCAAATAAGTGCCTTATTTGGAATGGTGTTGCTATTAAGGGCTGGATTCAATATTTTTTAAATAAAGTACCTGCTGTTTCGCTGCTCTAAAAATATGCATTAAAAATGTAGGACCAAATCATGGCAAAAAAATATTTTTACCTTAAAAAACAGTGCAACTATGCATGTGTTTTATTTATCAGTCTTTTTCTTTTTTGTTTATATTATTTTTTAATTTATTTCATGTCTTTTTTTTTAACAACTTCATTCAAACATACAATATTAAAAATACGTCATGTATAAATCAAGCACACAAAAATACATGAGCTGATATCAGTTACAATGAGAGATAAATAACATTAAAAAAAATCATAATATCAATACGTAAATAACTGGAATTCGTATAATACATAAAATAAGAATGGATACATAAAGACATAAAAACAAACAAACAAAAAACGTTTTTGTTGTTTTTTGTAAGAGCAAGAGAGTTCAGCACTGAGTTAAAATCCATTAAGAAAAGATGGAAAGGTTGTGAACCTAAACATCTCTGGTTATTATTAAAAATTTTCCCTATTAAAATAAAGAAGTCAATACTATAGCTCAGAGACTTGTTATTCGTGTCATCATAGTAACAGATTATATCTTTAAGGCTAAAACAAAGAGTGACATTGAATGAAGAGGAGTTTCTGAAAACACGAGAACTTAAATCAAACCTAAAATGTATTGTTATTCTACACTGGAAAAAATACACATAGCAACCATTTCCTGTAGTAGTATGTCGTATTTCCTTTTCTGACAATAGGTATGCTTGTTTCTTTACCATCACCGCCCGGTTTATGGAATTTACTGAATGCAAAGGTGATTAGAGAGCACCGCCCAACTGGTAGACAATGAGGTACAAACCAAATGTATCGTTGTCGCTCCAGACTGCTCCATTGGCTACATGTTGGGAATATGACACACAACGTTTGGTTTTATTGTTGTTTTTCTGAAAATGTACGGTTTTATTTGGCGTCAAGTCTTTAAGGCGATATTGCTCATGCATTTCTTGACCAGAAGTGACTCAAAGGCTTCATTAAATCATCGCGAGAGGCTCACATCGTGGTTTTACTCCGTATATTTTGTATAAAAAGCTGCAGACATGAAGATCACAGACAGCGTGTTGCGAAGTTTCAGGGTTGCCAGAACATATCGAGAAAATTCACAGAAAGTCAACTGTGTGGACTTCAGCCCAAATGGTGAAAATGCGATATCAAGCAGCGACGACGACTGCATAGTGTTATATGACATCCGAGAGGGAAAGTAAGTGCCAATATTTTTATGTTAATAAACAGGAAATGGCAAAAATATATGAAAATAATGATCAAAGTCCATATCTACATTTTTAAAATAAATAAATAAATATGCTTATATAATTGTCAGCATGTTCACTGCTAGGGAAATCAAAAGGGGCCCCACGATACGATATTATCAGGATACTTCAGTCGCGATACAATATTATTGCAGTTTCAAATGATCTGTGATATGCAGAGTATGTTGAAAACATGTACTGCTATATATTGTGATCTATTACCTCTTTTCAACTGCTTATTATGTCCGCAAGGAAATATTTTAAAAATAAATCTGTTATCTCAAAGTTTTCAGTCATTTCATTCCACTTAATCCTTTTTATGGCAGCAAAATGTATCTGGTGAACTACAAAAAGGATTATTTTATTATTCTACATGGCTATTAAAAGTTTCATCTTTATTTTCAATGTTAATCATTTATATATCAAATATATATGTATACAGCACCTCTGTATTAATGCAATATTGCAGCATAAAATATCGCAATACCATGCTGTATCATTTTCGTCCCCAACTCCTATTAACTATGGTTTAAAAAATGATTAACAGATTCAAATATTATGTCATTTTTCAGACCCAAAAGGACCCTGTACAGTAAGAAGTATGGAGTAGACCTTATCCGCTACACACATGGAGACACACAGACAGTGGTCTACAGCTCCAACAAACTAGATGGTAATAACTCACTGACAGTCAGCTGTTGGCACAAAGCATCAAACAAACAATATAAGCTAAAAAAATAAAAATAAAAGAAATATAAGAGATGCACTGATATGTTCTGGAAAAATTAAATTAAGTTTTTGTGTCTTGTAGATACCATCCGATACCTGTCACTCACTGACAACCAGTACATCAGGTATTTCCCAGGTCACACCGCAAGGTGAGTAAAAAGATACAGATATGAGATGCTGTTTATGGATGTGAACAAAGAAGTGTCTTTCCACTCAAAGTAACAATGACTAGAAAGTATTCACATCAGGTGAAACAAGTAACTTCAAAGTGTATGCACAGTAGGGCTACAACTGACAATTATTGCTGAATAATCTATTAACTATTTTCTCGATCAAACAATTAGTTATTTGATTTATAAAATGTCAGAAAAAGGTGGAAAGATGTCCTTTTTCCCAAAGCCAAAAATAATGCCAAAAATGGCTTGTTTGGTCCATGAAGATTTTTTTATAGTAGCTTATTGGAAAGGATAAAGGGGAGGACATTACTTTTTACTACACTTTTTTTATTTTACCTTCCCTAAAATGATGGATAGTTACTTAATGGTGAAGTGTTTCTCTTGTAACTTTTTTTTTTTTTTTTTGTTTAAGAGTTATCGCTCTCTCCATGTCACCAGTGGATGATACCTTTATCTCAGGCTCATTGGACAAAACGATCCGGATCTGGGATCTGCGTGCTCCACACTGTCAAGTGAGTAGTCAGGCTGGAAAATGACACTTCCTCTTCTCTCTGTAATCAGTTACTCAAGTGTATAATTACAGCTGCTGCTGCTGAAGCTTTAGATCAGGACTTACCCGATTATTGCTCATTAAGAGACTACACGTCAGTAGTTACTAAACTCCTTTTTAATAAGCATATGTCCTGTGACCACTGGGTGTCCTCAGACCTGCTTTATGAACCAGTGCCACAGTTTGACCTGCCGTCTCAGCTTCAACACAATGCTGTTATGCAATGATATTATTCTATAAACAAAGACTAAATGGAAGCAGAGACAGTGATATGAGCAATGTATGACAGAAACTGCAGTCAAAAAGCAGGAGTAGGCAGACTATGGAAAAGGCAAATAAATTTCATAAATTTGAAAGTTAACCCTTCTCCTGCAGATCCTCCCTCTCTGTCTTAAGCTCCTCTTACCAGATGGCTGCAGGTGTATGCACGCGCTTCATACAGTAACCAGGTGTTTCCTATACATTGATTTATTTGATCTTATTTCATTGTAGAGTGGCACACAGCACATTCACTCAGCTCCTCTTTGCACTGCGCTCTCTTAATAACAAAACACAAATGACCCAAATATTTAACAAGCTAGCCACACCACAGTCCCTTGCTCCCTGCTGCAGTGGACTTCTTCCTTGTTGTGGCTCAAATTCGGCCAGTTGGATGTCACTGAGGGCTGGTGGCCACAGTCACGCTGAGTCTAACTAGTTCATTGAGGTGTCAGAGGTGTCTGCATGTTGGGGTTTGAGCTGGCTGGATTCATGTTGCTCCAGCTGCGTACTGGGCTCTGTCTCCAGAGCTGCTGCCCAGGAGGCTCTAGCTAATGTTAGTTACATAAATGTGAACTTGAAGACACAGCCATGAGCTTTTGGCTGCAGTTAGCAGAAGGCTTAACTGTTAGCAACATCTTCTCTCTATCTCTGAACTGCTTTGGCGATATTGACATGGACTTCCATAGACTTTTGATGAGAGAACCAGGGCGAAGCTAACTTCCTGGTCAGCCTACAGAGAAACATCATCCCTGGGGGAGCTCTTTTGGAGCACCCTCTCCCCCTCTCCCTCTCTCTCTCTCTCTCTCTCTCTCTCTCTGAAATGACCTGTGATTGGCCAAAGTCTTCCATCACAAGTTAAATTTTCTAAAGCCTGAAAACAACCAAGAGAAGGTGCAGAAGTCTAGTTTTGTCTCAGACTACTTGAATTACAATATGTTCCAAGTTTATTACATTATTGGATATTTGCCCAATGAAGCCAAAAAAATTGCCTACCCCAGCTTTAACTGGCATGGTTGAATAATTGTGGTAACACTTTTGCAATATCTCTACTGAATAGCACACTGTTGTAACTTCTCTCTCTTTTATCTCTGTTTGTTGGTGTTTGTGTGTCAGGGTTTGACTAATCCACTGGGGAAACCTGTGTGTTCCTTTGACCCTGATGGGCTGATATTTGCCGCAGGAGTCGAATCACAGGCCATTAAACTGTACGACCTCCGTGCTTTTGACAAGGTAAAATGAAAATTGCTGTGTGATGGGATTTGACCCTCACACACATTCTTCAATGTTTTCTCTGCTGCATCATATTTATAATACATTTATTCTTTCTGCAAAAAGGGTCCCTTTGCCTCCTTTGAGACGAGGTTCAATCGCGCCTGTGACTGGACTGGACTCAAATTTAGTAACGATGGGAAACAGATTCTCATCTCCACCAACGTAGGGATGATTCGTGTCCTGAATGCATTCAATGGATCTGTGCTGCACACTTTCTCTGTAAGAGACAAACAGTATTTAAACCACATCTGTCCGTATATCAGTATGATTACTTGAAGTTGTTGCTATCTTTGCTTATTTGAAGGGCTACAACAACAGTAAAGGCATCTCCCTGGAGGCCTGCTTCACTCCTGACTCTCAGTTTGTCATGATTGGTAAGTCTGAACACGTCTGTTTTAGTATTGTCGTCTCTTTCTCTAAGATCTTGGTTGTGTTAAAATGTGTGTTGTTGTGAAGGCTCAGAGGACGGGAGAGTCCATGTTTGGAGCACAGACAGTGGGATGAAGGTAGCTGTGCTGGACGGGAAACATCCAGGACCTATCAACACTCTGCAGTTTAACCCAAGATACATGACGTTTGCCAGTGCCTGCACTAACATGGTGAGAAAGTACCTTGGTTTTGTTTTAACATGTCAACACTGGGGGGGCACAAATGAAACAGGAGGTTTTGGGGTTGTTTGCAAAGAAATTCTCAACATCAGACATTTCATTTTCTGCATTCTGGTGAATATTTATGCACAAATCTGTTCATTTTCTGCAGCATTTTATGGTGTTAATATATCTTTTGTCTAAATGAAAGTCTTCTGATACTTTCACGTTTTTATTGTTAAGGTCAAATTGCATGTTTTTCATTTTCCTTTCTTTTTTTTTTAAAGATTATATTTTGGGCTTTTGCCATTATTAGATAGCACAGTTTATGTGTGAAAAGGGTAGAGAGAGGGGATGACATACAGCAAAGGGCTGAGCTCAGAATCAAGGCTGCGAGGACTCAGCCTCTGTACGTGGGGCGCCGGCTCCACCAACTGAGCTCCTTGGTGCCGCAGCCATCAAAATTTTTTCTCATCAATCGTCTTTCTTTGTCTAACCAACAGTCTAGTACTCAAAACACAGTTTACTACAATTTTAAGCCATAAAAGAAGCAAATCACCACATTTTAAAAGATTAAAAAGAAAACATTTGTTTATTTGTCCAAAAAATAACACAAATTATTATATGATAATCAAAATAGTTGCAAATTAGATTTCTGTTCCTGTTCTTAGTTTCTGTTGGACAAACTGCTATTAACAAAACGCTCACTCGCCTTTTCTTCTTTTGTCCTCCTAACAGACATTTTGGCTCCCGTGTATTGACGACACATAGAGGGACGTTGACAAAATGAGTCCTTGTTGCAAAACACGTCAAGATGTCAGACCATGTGTTAGACCGCCTTCATGGTCTGATAACAACCTCTTGGACTGATACTTTACTGGAGAAAAAAAAACATTTTGAAACTTTTTACCGGCAGTATTTATAAACTCTAAAAGTGTTGATGCTGCTACCTCTTTTTTTTACCCATTTTATTTACACTCGATCCGTATATCTTAATATTTCATGTGAAATTAAACTTTTTAAAGGTCCAGTGTTTAAGATTTAGTGTAATCTGTTAACAGAAATGGAATATAATATAGTAAGTATGTTTTCTCTATTGTATAATCACCTGAAAATGAAAGTCAGTTTGTTTTCATTACTTTAGAGTAAGGTGTTTATATCTACATAAGGAGTGGGTCCTCGTGAGTCCACAATGTAACACCGCCATATTTCTACTGTTGCCCAGAACGGACGCTTGGTACACGAGAGAAGTTTCAGCTTGTAGCAATCCACAGTCCTCACCATAGATGCCACTAAATCCTACACACTTTTCCTTTCATTATTAGTGTTTTTATTGTTTTAATATTTTATATTAAAGTGTTTTATATAAAAATAAGAGCTGCTGTTATTTCCTTTATTATCATCATTTTGTTTTATCCATCCAATAGACACACAAACATTATTTAAAGTGAAACTGAAAGTTATGTAGTTTACTATCAAATAAGACAAGGAAAAGCAGCAAATACACACAATAACTGTAACTGGACGAAGTTTATTTTTTCTAGAAAAAGCACGAACGATTAATTGAGTGTTAATTTAACTGCCGATTAATTTTCTTTCATTTGACTAATTGATTAATTGCTTCAGCTTTGTACTTTACCAATAAATGGGGCATATTTACTAAGAAAATGTGCACTTTTCACAATTTCTCCAATGAAAAAAGGCTGCTATTAATAAGATTCTACAAGCCGATGATTGTATAGGAATAATTACAACCTTTAACACGATGAGTAATGCAGAGTATTTATATATGTGTCTTTTTTTAGATAATTATAGCATTAGTGTGCTGGTGCTCCTCAGAACAATGGCACTACACCAACGTGAGTTCGCTTAACGGATGCAAACATAAGTTCACTCAGTCAGTAAAACAACCTGTGAACACACAAACAAGCGTGAGACAAACGCAGGCAGTTTTAATCAATTTAATGAATGGGTGTTTATCTTTTTTGTGTGCACATGAAGTGTGTCTTCCTGAAGTAGAGGAGAGGGGTGGGGGTTCTGTTGAATAATGTATAGATGCTTGGGTTGTGTACTCACCACTGAGTGAATAATGGATGATCCCATCACAGGTAACCTCACAGGTACACACTTATCTTTCTCTCACCTCCCTCCGTATGTGTGTGTGTGTGCGTGCATGAAAGGAAGCATGTGTGGAAGGAGAGAACTAAGATGTAATAGTTTGAAAATTTAGCGCTCGCACTCCTACCGGCTCACCCCTTTTCACTCCCAACTACATTCATACTGTATTATCCTGTGTGTGTGTTAACTTGATGAGTTTGTGTTTTTGTCAGTAATGGATCCATCAGTACTGACTGTTCAGGAGCTTTTTGTATGTTGGCCGGGGCACACAATTGGGAGAGGAAAAACAGCGCAAAGGTTTGAGGCAAAGCATCTCTCCCACTGCGCAAAAATCCCACTAACATCTAGCTTTTGTTCTAAGTGGGACAAAAGCTTACACTCCCCTGCAATAGTCAGGAGTATTTATCAGCTCCAGCTCTGATCGGCAGTAATGGAAATGGACTATGTGGTGAACGCACTAATTGTAGCTCCTCTGCAGATGCAATGATGCACCAACATGAAACACCGACCGTTTCCCTTTTAAGCAGCACTCAAAAATCATCCATTTTGAAAGAGAGACTGAATAAGCAAGAGAAAAAAAAAGTAACCACAGTAACATTTTCACTGGCCTCAATGCTGCTTTGCATAGTTTATTATCCTGTTTTCTGGCCCGTCCGAAAAATTGAACGTGACGCACCAATAAAAAAGAAGAAGCATACTTGTCTGTCTGCAGAGCTGTGAGCACCGCTGGTCTACTGGCAGAAGGTTTTACTAAGTTATCTGTAACCTCATCCACATCTTTTTAAAAGAAAGCAAACCAATTTTGTCATGTTTCAAAGGGTTAACTAATGATTGTGACATTTGATCAACTGAATTGCATTTTTGGACCTTGATCATTTTTATTGGGAGTGTAGGGTGGGGCCTCCACAGGCTTCTTGGCCTTTGGCCCCCCGGATTCTTGGACTGCCCCTGATCTCGGCCTATGAAACCTCACATGATTCAGGGACCTGTTGAATAATATTGAAATGTAGGGGTCAGATTGTTGCACAGTGTCACATTTCTGTGACCAGGTGGCTGCAATTTGAGATCACGCAGTCTGCCCTGAGCTGATCAGCCACTCCGTGAATGAGTGATAAAATGTCTTTACATGTGGCGCACTGACAGCATCTGAAAGCACTGTACTGACCACTGATGTCATGAGCGCTGGATCCCTGCACGGCCTCACACACAGTACAGTAAAGGACAGTGTGTGACTTGGGAGACGCTCCCCTGCCGAGACTTTTAAAGTTGTGGTCATCGATACGCAAAGAGTTTTAGATCAGTGGTCAGGGTGGCATATCCACTGACAGGCACGTTATTACTCATCAGTCACAGTTCCGCAGATTGTGTTTCAAGTGCTAGGAATCTCCCGAGTCACCCTCCAGGCGTTTATGTCACTGATGCGCATGGGTCCATCTGTCTGCCATCAGTGGAGAGGCAGCCTACCTGCTGAGCAAGAGGAGCGAGGACACAGAGACCTGGACCTGGTCCTTCTTGCATGAGAGCAGTGTGAAGCTGACGGCCAAAACATGTCACACCAAACTGGAATTAACGGTAAGTTCATGTTTTTAAAGGAACATTTTCTTTAAGCAGACTTGTGTATCAGTCCAAATTTTATTAAGTGTTTTTTTACATTTTCTCCTTAGCTTTTAAGCCACAACGTCTAATACATCCTCACAATCTCACATCCTCTTGTAAGATCTTAAATTGGTCCCTCACCTTCTCTGACATCTTGAACCTGTGGATCTAAATAAGGTTTGGCTGTAAAGGTTGCACATCTTTATAATTTAAGCCTGTACTTTATACATATTCACAGTTAACATGTCTGTCTTTTTTTAGTTTTGGTGTCAGTAATCATGATATTCAGCACCTACGGGCATTTATGGATGGTTAAAGAGTATATATGTGTGTTATGGCATTTGGTAATTGGAGCGTTGGGGGACGCGCTGGCAGAAGCATATCTCTCTCACCTTTCTCACCTGATCTTACATCATTTATGAGGCCGCTGTGTTTGGTAACCATGGTGAGAGAGAAGCAGTGAGGGCAATAAATTGCTAAATCTGGTTTCCAGTACCAAACTACCTTTCATGGGTTTTAAAATTGGAGGGAAATTAGGTTGTTTTTATCCCTTTCTCTGTTTTTTTTTGGTCCATATTTGCCCTGTCTGAGTCACTGTGGGTGGTGGCGTGACTATCTGGCAGTGGATCAAATTTTCTCCCTGAAGTGGAGTCTCAGGTTCTTAACCGACCCAACTCTGTCTCACTTGCTTTCAACCCCCCATCCTCAGTTTTGACTTGTCTGTCTTATATCTGGTTACTTTAGCAACATCCGAGCTGAAAGAGTTTCTGGCCCGAGCGAGAGGAGGTGCCATCAGAATAATGAAGATTGTCATCAGAAATGGTAAACGACATTTAACACAAGTGAAGCGCTCAGGTAACTTGCTCTAGACCCTCAGATAAGTTTGCTGATCTGTGTTTTTTGTGTGCAGAGGAGTTGGTGTTAGATTCATACAGAGAGCCAGCTCACAGCTGGGACCAGGACTATGATCAGTTCCTGCTTCCTCTGCTCACGCCTCAGCAGCCCTGCTACATCCTCTACCGCCTGGACTCCCAGAATGCACAGGGATACGAGTGGATCTTCATCGCCTGGTCACCTGATCAATCACCAGTATGTTTGGAGCAGCTGATTAACATGTTGTTACTGTCATTTGGAGTCTTTCAAAGTCAGCTGGCTAAACATGTTTAGGCTTAGATTATAATTGTTATTGTTGAAAAATTGTAACAATAACCACAATTAAAAACAAACAAGAGTGAATTTGCGAAAGCTATAACCACACACACACACACACACACACACACACATATACATATATGCGTTAACATGTTGTCCTTTTGTCCAGCTGATATGAACAGTTAATCAGCTGCAGTTGGCTTATGAACAACCTTTATACTAAATTATACTTTTGCAAGTCTGTAAATCACTTTGTTTTTTTTTCCTCAAAATGAAAGTATGTCTGAAAATATATATCAGCATGAATCAACCTTACTGTAAGCGAAACTAATTTGGCCTACTCTTGAAAAAAGACAAAAACAACATTTAATTTACTGTTACCCATTAATCCTTGTCAAATGAATCTACGATGTATAAACATATGAATTCTTCAATTATAATACTAAAAATGATAGTATTGTATGCACCATGAAAAGTTGTTTAAATACATGACACTTTAGGCCGCCCTTTGATATGTTACTCATTTTGATGTAGTTGGGGGTCCCTGTTCCATCTTTCTTTCAGATCAGGGGTCCCCAGCCTGAAATTGAAGCCATTGAAGACCCCTGTTATGTTTTTATAATATCTTCCTGTCTGTCTGTCCTGGCACCTAGGTGAGGCAGAAGATGGTGTATGCAGCAACCCGTGCCACACTGAAGAAAGAGTTTGGAGGAGGTCACATTAAAGATGAAATATTTGGGACGGTCGAGGTGAGTTAAATCCCTCCAGCACGCATGGCGACTTATCAGTGAATGTTCACCCGTTGGTAATAAAGGCCAATCCTGTCTGTGTGGCTGTTTGCAGGACGACCTGTGCTTCCAGGGATACCTGCGACACATGTCCTCCAGCTGCTCCCCAGCTCCACTCACAACAGCCGAGCAGGAACTACAACGAATTAAAGTCACAGAGGTAAAGTAACTGTCTAAATATGATACAAACCACATACATACAAGATGTACTGATCCTTTATGCTTTTACTTTCCTCCTGCAGGATAAAGTTGTGTGGGTATGTACATTTTATTCCTATTATGAATTCAAATGTGCGTGCATGAAGAAGACATTTACAAACTGTCTCTTATGTCCACAGGATGAACGCAGACGAATTGGGACTCCAACAGCACGAGCGAGGGTTCGTTATACTTGTTTGACTCAGTGCCATTGAATTTTCTGTCATGTGTTTGGACATATCAACACTGAGTCTTCCATGTTTTTTACCCTGTAGGTCACAATGGAGTTTGGCTTAGACAAAAGGGCACAGACTCTTCAAGGTCTTGCGTTCCCACTACAAGAAGAGGCCAAACAAGCTCTGCAGCAACTCAAGCAGAGACGCATCAACTACATACAGCTGGTGAGTCCACACAGAAATCCTTTGTTAACACTGCGTGCAACATGTAACTTATTCCCACGTAAACAAAAACAAGCCGTCAGGATATTGTTTGAGCAAACTGTGTTTCAGTGTTTGTCAGTAAAATGCAGTAAATTGGCTGTGCATGACTTGACCCCTGAACAAAGCCTGTTTGTGTATGTTGTCTTGCAGAGGCTGGATGTAGAGAAAGAGACCATTGAGCTGGTTCACACCAAACCTACAGAGACCCGTGAGCTTCCCTACAGGATTCCCACAGATTCACCCAGATACCACTTCTTCATCTTCAAACATTCCCACCAGGGCCAGCTGCAGGAGGCGCTGGGTCAGTACAGTCTCACTGCAGGTGTGAGCGGAGCAGTGTGCTATTACAGGGAGGGAATTTAACAAGAACTATATTATGCTGCACATCAAGTTCTATTATTAAGCTTTCTGTTTTCAAGAGACAGAATATCACAGGAAGTCTCCCATGACCTCACATCTTTGTCAAGTCATGCGGGTCCCAACACCAAGTTCAAAGCTGCACTAATACACATTTTTACGTATATTAATGGAACATGTGACTGTGTGTAATGTGAAAGGAATATATATCACAATATAGCATGGTGCAGGACTGTACAGACAGTGAACAGATGTCCAAATGTTTATAGAGTGCAGAAAGTGCAAACATTTCTTTCCATGTTGGACTTTCCTCCGTGCTGAATGAGGCATGCACTGGTTCACCATATCAGTCACTCTTACAGGTGCAGCCGGTCAGTCATTAGCAGCTTGATTAAGGGCATGTGAAATCATTACCAGCAGACTACACCATTACAAGTCCAATGACAAGCACTACAGAGCAAAATCTCAAACAAATGCTGTTATACATACATGCATACAATGATGGAATATATTTTTCTGACTTCTGCACCAGAAAAGAAGACAAACAAAGGACTTTTTTTTAAGGTGCAGCTCATACCATGCCTACCATTTAATGTGAAAGGAAGCCACAGAAAATTAGTAATTCAGTCTTATAGCTCTTGTCAACCTGACTTAGACCTGCAGCATGTATCTGTTTTTAAACCCACACTACCTGCTCAGCACCAAACAACAGAGAGAGACAGTGAGCAACTAGTTAGTAAACATAGTGGTGCATTTTGTAGATAAAGAGACTTCCACCAGCAGTTGTTGGAGACCAAAAATAGAACTACACAAGAGTGATTAGTGGACTTGCATTAATCAATTTTGACACCAATATCACTTCAGAATAAATGACAATGTTGCTCTACATGTGTGGAGTGTAAATAGGCAACTGTTAGGTGAAGATATGTATTTTGTGTTTTCAGCTTGTTCAAATGCCACCAAGAGGCTCAATATATATATATATATATATATATATAAATGACTGGGAGCCATGTTTAACAGCTAAACTACATCAAAACATCAGTTTACAAACTAACACAACCTGTGCAGTATAATCCATGTCTCATACATCCAATTGCATGCTCAGTACCTCCCAAACACATACTTTTTAAAAAAAAAAATAAAACAAAACTATTGAAAACACGTTTGCATAACAGTCTAATACAGGGACTCTTGTGTTCCAAGAGCAGAGTTTAAATGCATGCTTATTGCTCAGACACACTCCTCGTATGTAGAAGTGTTGTTAATGGTCATGTGTCAGGGAAAATGCGTGTGTTTGGGAAGTATTGAGCATCAACTGGATAAATGAGACTTGAATTATACCGCATATCTTGTGTGAGTGTTTGTAAGTGGACTCTTTAATATAGTTTTGTTGTTAAACATGAACCCTAATGAATTAAATTCAATTTTCTTTGTTTTTGGATTCTTTTTTCAGCATGTAAAAATAACACTGTGCCATATCATGCCATGGAAGTTAAGCTATTTTGGCTCTGATTAGTTTTAGCAGTGCCTGTTAACTAGTAGTGCCTCTACTGCTGTTTGATTTAGGTCAAGTGATAGCACCTCTGCTTGAGGACAGGATGTTCTCGTCCTCTGTTCCCCCCGGTGTAGTGTGTCGTTCAGGGAAGGTGGGAGTGAAGTGCATATACACGTATCAGCTGCTTAAGTGATGGCTTCATTTCCCCTCCAGTGTTCATATATTCGATGCCTGGGTACACCTGCAGTATCAAGGAGCGGATGTTGTACTCCAGCTGTAAGAACAGGCTACTGGACGAGGTGGAGAGAGACTACCACCTGGAGGTCACCAAAAAGGTACAGGTCACCCAAATCACCCACAAATAAAAATAATTATAATAAATAATGTAAATAACATATCATTGTAGAGATAGACGAGGAATCATAGTGTGGCCATTAATCTGTGTGTTATTCTGTGTAGATGGAGATAGACAATGGCGATGGCCTGACAGAAGACTTCCTGTACGAGGAGGTCCACCCGATGGAGCACACCTTAAAACAGGCCTTTGCAAAGCCCCGCGGACCAGGAGGGAAGAGGGGTAACAAACGCCTCATCAAGGGTGCCGGGGAGAACGGGGAAGAAAGTTAGACATTATAAACACACACACGAGACATTATACACTAGTACACAAGCACACCAATAAGTTATCTATGAATTGACTTGTTATTTAACTGTTTCGCTTCTTTTCATTCCTTCTTTTTACCTGCAGAAACAAATTTCACACTGAAAAAAAATAGATCCACCATAAAGCAGAAACCATACATGTTTTCCTGTGGTGAAAGAAGGACATATTTATAAAAGTGCTAGCTAAGATTTTAAATTCTCTTAGAAATACACTAAAGGAAGTGGTTTGTCAAACCTGAACAAGAAGACTGTTATTAGTTTGAGTCTAGTCAGAGTGACTGGCTTTATTTGATTTATTAAGAATAAATATAAACTAAATTATACATGAAAACATGGTTAAGTCACGACAAAGTGAAAAATGTACAAAGTTGATCTTAAACACTATTAATCCACCTACATCTCAGTTATCACAAACTATTGTGCATCCAAATGTTTTTCAAACCCAGACAACTTTATTTCTACTTGAAGTGAAGATCCAAAACTTTCCAAAGATACCAAATATGTCAGGCTGAATTTTGGTAAAATTAGTGTAAAATAATGCACAAAACATCTAGAATATTTCCGTGTCATGTAATGACAAATGACAAATATGGAGTCCTAGGTTTGAATATGGGACCCTGTGAACACAATATAGCTTCAATAAAGATTTTGAACAAGCTGATACATAATAAATAGGATACTGTCAGCCAGTGTGGAGCTTTTTGCAAAAGGAATATGACACTTGGGAAAATACAGTTATTTGATTTCTGAATTAGATAAAAAAAAATGACACCATCCTGTGTTTGTTCATTAAGTATGAAGCTACAGTCTGCAGATTGGTACAGCTGCAGCTGGAGCAGCTATGTGATCCACCCATTAGCAGCATGACTCACCCACCACACTTTTTTGTCAGGAAACAGAAGTCCTGTTGCTGTTTAGTTAGCTGTCAAGTGTTAGGGCAAAAGAGAGGCAGTTAACTTTAGAGTAAGGGTAATGGTATGGGTTAAATTTTGTAACTTATAAGGTGAATCATGTCTTCGTGTATAATGAATTATAAAGTGGATTGTTGTTACATTTGGATTCATATTTGTTCATTATAATTTTGCGCTGTAGCAGGGTTCAGATAACCGTGGCATCGGAGGGTTAGTCTTGTACTAGTGATGGGTGCGGTTTGTTGTTCATCGTGTATGCTTCAGGCGTGTCGTGTATGCTTCAAACAAAATGTCTCACACTCTGAATCTTGTTAGTTTATCTTAGAAGAAAAGGCTTTATGGGGAAACAGCAAGCCTGGCTCTACACAAAGTTAACAAATCCTGTCTACTACCACCCCTAAAGCTCAGTAATGAAAAGATTGCACCCTGATTGTTGAAGCTGTACAAAAAAAAACAGTGTGTAGAGACCTCAGGTAATAACTGGAAATAGGGCTGGGTGATATAAATCGCACAATATTTTTCACCAAACAACCTCAATATCAATATTGTAAGGTTAACTACTGGTGATTTCACAAAATATATACACAATGACATTTCTGCTAAATAATAATCAGTAATGTGGACAAAAAGATCACTAAGTGGATGTTGACAAATAATAGGTCAGCTAGAACAGACTGGTAAGTTCAGAGCATAACATCACGTTCCTGTAATACAGCCTTTAAAACCAGAAAAAGACAACGCTTCCGATATTACGATGTCCAAAATCAAAGATGATATCTAGTCTCATATATACATAATATCGATATATTGCACAGACCTATACTGGATTTTAAATGGCTAAAATGCTTTTATTAGGTATTAAATTGAATTATTTACATTTGCCAATTCCGGTCCACATTTAAGGTAACATTTCCCATCTGATCTGCCTTCTCCTGATCTGCTCTGCACATTAGGGAATTATTTATATTACTGGTATCACTTATATTGATTCACAATTATCAGGAAATAGGTATGACATTTTTGTTTTAGGGTGGATTATCCTTTATATTGTCTAGGTATAGGCAGCCTATGCTTTACCCACAGTTCACTCTTTACCAAATTTAATCCACATCACATTGACAGTTGCCTTCATTGGTCACCCGAGCAAGGTTTGACTACACTCAGCTGAAGGCTGTTGTTTTACATGGTCCTACAATAAAATATTTTCTTTATTTTCTAGTGTTTATGTTGTCATTTCTCTCTGACTGTGCGTGTGTGATAGTCATGCAGGCCAGCGACAGCAGCAGCAGAGATCAGGGCTCAGTGGCAGAGGTCATTTGGTTGTGTGTGTTTTCCAGGAAGTGCCTCTACTCAGAAGCCTTCAGTTGTGCAGTTCTGCTGCTTTCATACCTCACGGGAAAAATGGTTGATGTAAACATTTTTTCCTGGAAACGCGGTTCAGAGCTGAACTGCAGCTTTCAAGTGGTCGTTATCTGTGAACACGGGAACTGTGGTGTGGGTGATGATGAACCTTTGTGAAGAAAAACTGACCTCTGACACAGCTCAGTGCATTTCCAGGAAAACAATTCAACCATCTGCAGGTAATGGTAATAGCCTGCAACAGAAATAATCGCTCGCTGAAAGGTTATTAAGGCTATTTTATAATTTAACGTTTTGTTTACTGTACAATACAATCTTAATCAAATAAGTGCACGTGTGCTGACAGTACCGTTCAGATATAAAGTCAGAGATCAATGCACAATGCAACCCACACAGGTAAAGGTTGAAAAGCGGTGTTCCCATTGGACACAAATGCAGCATTAAACACATTACTGCCGGTGCATCAATACACAGAGAGGTAACTCAAACAGCACCGGAAGTAAGGATGTTTGCCTTCAACATAAAAGGTTGAAGAACAACATGATGGAGGAAACAAAACAAAATTATGTTTAAAACACTGAAACCAGTCACATTTAATTCTGCACAAAATCAAAGCAGTAAATCATGGGCCTAAATACTGTGGGGAAAAAAGTGTTTAATATCCAACAAATAAGCTATATGAATAAATGTAGACGTACACACTGAGCTGACAGTTTATTGGGTACACCTTTCTAATGAAGGCTTTTATCTTTATCATTATCATTTTAAATACATAATTCAGAGAATTATAAATCTAGTTTTCTGGACATTTCCCCTTGTTTTTTGTATATCATGTCTAATATTATCAAAAAACAAGGAAAAACAACTTTCTTGATTTTCAGAGGTTTAAAGCTAGTATTGTACTACTGTATTCATTGAATTGCTACCTGAGTGTATACAATTAAACCATATAACCATGAAATTTAAATACCCTAAAAAAGAATGAAAATTAACTAAGGCAATAAAGTTTTATATCTGAGCCCATTATTGAATAGTTTTATCGTATTTCTTTTGACAACAGCTATATGTAATGAAAGGGTTTTTTTTAATTCCAGCATTTTTTCCTTTTTTACAGTCAATTCCAAATAAATATCTTCATAGACTCAAGCTGTAGCTAATTCATTTCTCACAGCAGGTTTAAGATGAGCCAGTCTGCACCATTTTCCAGTAAACTTCATTTCTGTTTCGTAATGCGCCTCAGTTGCCATTTAAGAGCAAAAAAATAACATCGCATTTTGAAAGGTGCACAGGAAGTGGTGTGTGTTGACAGGGTGTGTGTTGACGGAGCTGCTGGCAGCAGCTTGTCTGTCACTGCGGGCGCTGAAACACAAAACCTTTCTTGGAAACAGATTCCTGGAACCGCCGTCAGTCCAAACTGAACTGAGCTGTTTTCTGTCCTGCAGTTCACTGAATATAGAGCACACACACTCCGCTGCGCTCACACACGCACAGCTGACCACCGCCAGCAAAGCACACACGCAAGGATATTTATTCTTTTATTATTTTTTATTATTATTACTTCTATCGGTATAGTGATAAGGAATATTTACCTTTTTTCGCCATCATCCGAAAATATTTTATTAATTATTTACCGCGAGGGACCGCTGGACTGTTTGTCAACTGTTGCTGGTCGTGATCCTTATGATTTTCTTTGATTTAAGGTAAGATTATCTTAAACGAATTTTTTTTTTTTTTTTTTTTTTGTCATGAATATTTAGGGTAACTTATGTAACTGTCCAATAAAGTAGGACTTCAAGTCTGGGGCTTTTAAAGACGCATTCATTCGCTATTTTTAATTCTGTTTTGTCTGTTTTTGGTTGTTTTGTTGTTTGCCCTTTTTTCACTTGCAGGTTTGTCGTGTTTTATTTGGCTAGTTTATTTTTGTATCGAAGAATTTGTACTCAAGCAGCCTACTGTGCTTAAGTAGGCTGCAGTACTTGGACTTTACTTGAGTATTTCTATTTGCTGCTTCTCCTTATATGTACTTATACTCCAATTCAGTGGGAGATATATAGTTACCCCTGTAGACTACATTAATTTGATTCATTAAGTTACTTTGCAAATTCATAATATTAATACAAAATATAATTAACAAAAACATTCTGATTGATTATTATGAATAAAAACAAGAATTTTTAATCCCATGGTGAGATTTACAAAATATCCTGCAGAAAATTTAGTAAAAAACATTGTCTCACCTTTGCCAGCTGCAACATGTAAGTTGAGTACATGCATTAGTAATTATAATTTAAAAATAAAATGTGTTTTATACTTTATGAGCACTTTATGTTTTTGTAATGATGACATTTTTTGATAAAGTACTTGTGACAGAATTTTTCTATGCTGTGTTGCTGCTACTTTTACTTCAGTAAAAAAGACCTGTATTTCTATTACTGGTGGTGATTGGTTTTGTGCTTTTTAGCTCAATTTCAACAAAGGCAACCAAAACATTAAAACGGTTGATTGCTTATTTTAGTAGAAAGTTTATTAGTGGATAGCCCCTTGAGATGAACTTTCTTGTCTTCGAGGGGCTCTAACTTAAAGGAGTAGCATGATAAAATATAAGCTTGCACACAAATCTCTGTTGGATGCCTAACATGTTTAATGTGTATATTATCAGAGCTGCTGTCAGTAAGAAATGGTTGCCCGGTCAGTGACCATTCTCCATCATGAGGAGCGAGGAGGTTCATGCCATCCACATCCCTCTCCTCCACCCATTGACCCAGCCGAGGACCTCCGCTGCATCACCACCACCTTCCAGCATCTACAGACCTCAGGTACACCAGCAGTCTCATTGGACGTCCCATTTTATTTAATTTAGATACAACATCTGACAGTTTTGATACCACCTCATTTAACTTGCTGAGCCAAATTATTACCTGAGTTAAAGTACTGGAGTTATTGCTCTTACAAATACTTAAATATTCAAGTACTTTTTAAACATTTTTTATACCAGTGCATTGTTGTATATTGCCACAATACGTTTACAGAACCCAATGACAACCCACTGAATTCATTGACTTGCTTGTATAACCTGTAGAATGAAAAGCTTGCTGAGGAGGGAGCACCATTGTCATTTTCACTTGTTTTTAACTGCAGTTTTTGTTTGTCTCTCCGTTTTAACTAACTGCTAGCTCAAAACAAGTCTTGACAATGACTTGTCTGTAAAACAGTAAATTTTCTGTAGATGCAGCTTCTTAAAATAAAAGTAATAAATAAAGTAATAATAATAAATAAATAAATAAACAGCCTACCTCAACATAGTTACACACCTGTAGCTTTATAAATGTTAGATAGAAACATCTCACTAAAACTGTATGACTTTACAAACAAAAAACCTTTCAGACAATGTTGAATTTTGGGGGAACATCCACCCAATATTTAAGTCAAAAAGTGAACTTTTGTGGCCAGTGCAAACAATCCATTGTGGATTTTTGGACTTTTTCATTTTAGAAAAGAAATAAAAATCATTCGCTGACTTCAAAGCAAATGTAACAAGTAATGAGAGGCTTCATAGAAATGTAGTGGAGTCAAAGAGATATGTTTCCAAAAAACATCATGAGTAAGCTAAGTACAGATACTAAAAAACTGTACTTAAGTAAATGTACTTTGTTACTCTCCATCGCTGCCAACATTCATATTAAAATTAAAATAAAAACTGATATCCAAATTGTCTGTCTGATCCCAGGCTGGTACTGGGGCTCCATTTCAGCGAGTGAAGCTCGGGACGCTCTCCTAAAAAAGTCTGAAGGCACATTTCTCATGCGGGACAGCAGTCATCCCCAGTACATGCTGGCGCTGTCAGTGAAAACCCGCTGTGGACCCACCAGCGTACGCATCGAATACAGCAGGGGCCTTTTCTGGCTGGACTCCATTTCCCCCGGCCTGCCTCACCTGCAGTCCTTCCCAAATGTTCTCAGCCTCATACAGCACTACACGGCCTCAGGCCACACGCCACAGGGCCAGGCATCTGATGACATCCACCCACAAACGAAGCCTGACTCTGCAAAGCATCCGGCAAAGGACAGCGGAGTGCCTCTGAAGCTATTGCACCCCCTGCACAAACCAGAGGCCTTCCCCTCTCTGCAGCACCTGACGCGCCTCACCATCAACAGACACACAAACTGCCCCGACCAGCTGCCACTCCCAAAGCCTCTGCTGCGATACCTGCAGGACTACCCCTTCCACATATGAGGGTCTCTGTTCCTCTGGTGGAGGACACAGAGACAGGGACATGGGTCACTCTCCATGACCACACACACTATGAATCTGGGACAGTCTGACACGCCACGCAACAGCGAACAGCCCGGAGAGAGAATACTGAGATGAATGAACTCAGTCTTACTACACTGCTGCTGTTGTTCCTAAGAATCGTATATTTTATTATTTTCACGTCTGTTTAAGCTGCTGTAAATTGGTTATGTTTCTACAATGCAACATGTGAGTTTTTTTATTTGCACCACCAGTGAGAAGAAAGTCACGCAGGGTTTTTATTTTTGCAGGTTTTCCCAATTGTTTTCACATAGGACAGCCCAGACTTATCAAAAATAACTCAGTGAAATGAACAGCTACTGCAGAGAGGGTTGGTTGGAACAACAAATAGATCACATCAGAATTCATTTGGATTTTTTTTCCTTGTCTTTCTTTGTTTTGGAGCTCATTCTGCAGGATGTGAGGTTTGCAAAGAGTGCTAACAAAGCAATGTTTATTCATTCATCCTGAAATCAATGAACCTGGTGAACTGCAGGGCTAAGCCAACAGTGGTGTCATGTAAGACTTTTGGGTACGACTATAGTCATCACAAAACCTCTTAAAGGTCCAATGTGTCATTTTTAGGCTGGATTTCATGGCATTTAGGGGTGCAGATTGCAACCAGATGACACTTCACCTGCATGCTAAGCGTGAACTGGTTAGAATTCCTTCAGTGTTCATTGATCAGGAGGTTTTAACTGGGAGCAACATTAACCACAGGGGGCTCTGTCTCTCCAAAGGCAACAGACCAGGTGATTTAAACTGCTAAAAACACTGAATAAAGCAGTCTGACATTCAAAATTCAGTGTTTTTGCCGCTTTCGTCATGGAGGGGCTGCCCACTGCAGCGGCAGATGAGAAAAAAATGAAAAGCCCTATCTGGAGCCAGTGTTTGGTTTGCTTGTTCAGGGTTGTTGTAGAAACATGGCGGTGCAGCGTGACAATCTTAGTCGACAAAGACTCACTCCTTATGTAGATACATAAAGAACACATTCAAAAGGCAATGAAAATGAAACAACAATTCTTATTTTCAGGCGATTATACACTAAGAAAAAATAATTATTATATTATATTACATTTCTGCCAAATACCCCCATAAATCCTACACACTGGTCGTGTAATCATCTCTTTTCTCCATATTTTTAAAACATTTTTTTTAGTATTATGGCTGTCCTGATACAGCGTGCATTCTGATCATTATGTTGTTTGGAACTAAAGACCCTTAATTTCTGAATGTCTGGATTTTATTCTGGTGAAATCCAGGCACAGTATAATAGCTGTGGGTTCACTGATAAGACGTGCTGTTAGCAATATTATGAGCTGACGTATGACATGCAGAGAGGAGGGCCCAGAGGTGGGAAACAAATCATTTTTAAAAGCTATAATACAGGGTAACGTGTGTGTTTTGTATTCCTCTATGTGCAAAATTGTTTTCTAAAGTCAGAAATATTACAAAATAATTTTCAGCATGAACATCTAAGAAAAAAAAGTGTTGTTAGCTATTAAAGGATATCTGTTTACAAACTGCTGGTTTTATTCTCAGAAGAGGATCATTCATGCCTGTGGATTTCAGAGAAATAAACCTCAGAAATGTTTTCTCTTTTTTCATGGTGTATCTGTTTTTCACAGTTGAAGCACTGGCCACTTGAACATGCAGATGAATGTGAGGTATTACTGTTTTCATGGAAACATGCCTGAGTTGATTTCCACGAGGTGGAACTGAGCAGTGCTGAGAAAGCCTCTTATCAGGATTAGAGTAAGAGCTGCAGTTATAAATACACTGCTGCTGCACACACTGAGAACAGACTATCTCTCTCTGTTTGTCTCAACCAATCAGTCTGACACGTTTTAGTTATTTATCAGTCCATATTTAGATGATCATCACAACGCTTTTCTCATCACCATCTCTATCAGGTTCATGAAAGCAGAGACGTTTCTGATCTGCAGTCAGTATCAGTCTTGCACCAGGTCTATCTGAAGAGCTGACAAAGGATAAGTGTCTGTAGCTGACATTAACGCATGCTGTAGTTTCAGAAGCACTCTGATCCTGTACTTTATGTAAGTATAGCAGCACCACAATTTAAAGTCTTGTCAGCAATGCGTACTAAAAGCCAATTTCAGAATATCATATTATTATGTATATCATATTATTGGATTATAATTATACAGTAGATGTGTCAGTGCGTAAACAACATTTAACCTTAGTCCTAGTCCAGATAGACTCTGATAAGCAGAACGACACAGAATTTAAAGTTTCTGAACAGAGTAGATGGTTTGATTTAGGTGTTTTTTTTTTAAATAAACTTTAACTAAATAAATACAAAATAAAACCGTATTAAGTAGAATGTCCCTCCCCTAAGGCAAAATTAGAAACAGAAGTCCCTCCTCAGTGCTTAAAAAATTGTATATTTCACACACGCACACGCCTGCAAGCACGCACGCACACACACACACACACACACACACACACACACACTAAAAATTTATGAAATTATCAACAATTTTTTGTCAACACAACTCATTAAAAATAATGTTTGCAACTTAAAAGGTTTACGTAAATCAGTAAATTAGAATTTCTATTCTGAAACCACAAATTTATTTAGGTGGTGGTGACAGGTCCCCTGGAATTCTCTTAAGAATGATAGTAACAATAATAATTATTATAATAATGATAATAATAATAATAAACCATAATAATAATGTATTACATTTATAGTGTAAGTGTAAGTGCATTTTTCTAAATGTAAAAATGTTTGTACTTTTTTTGGCAACATTTGAACCATAGCCACAACCATACTACTACTGCTACAACTATTATTAATAATAATTATAATGATAATAACAAATATGAATGACCATAACAATAATGTATGACATTTATAAAGTGTAATTTTTGAAATGTTTGTACAATAGTGTATTGTTATGCTCTCCCCACCCCCTCACTTCCCCTCTGTTAATCCTCCAGCAGCGGCAGCGCAGTCAGGGAGCAGCGAAGGAGGCCAACAAAGCACCACTTGGAAATCATTTGGATAGATTTTAAACCAATCACTTGGTAAGCGTGTTGAATTAACAAGCAAATGTAACTTTCGGTATCCCGTCAGTATATTTTTTGGGCAATAATATCGTCATACATCTTGTTAACCAATATTTTCACCCGATGCCGACGCTAGCCAGCTAACTAACGGACCGATGAAGTCGCTTTGACTTCCGTTATGCTAAGCTAAGTCTGGGTAGCTAGCTAGTTAGCCGTACCGGTTTGTGACTTATAGGAAGAAAAGCGAGGTTTAGCTGAGTGGTTAGTGAGGAACCACAAACACTGCTGTGGTATTAGTTGTATTATATGATAAATGCCACACTTTTAGCCAGCACCATGACCATCTCTCAATTATATCATAAAGATATAACTCAGCCACATCTCCGGCTAGCGCTAGCTGGTTAGCTACAGTAACGTCCGCTAGTCTTTTGTAAACAGAACCTGCTTGCTAGCAAAAATCTAGGTCAGCTTTTAACACAATGATTCATAATTATGTGTATAAACCAGCCATCAACACGTTACTTTTACTGTTAATTTAGCCACTGGTTTTATCATGATGTGGGACAAACGTAGAAACGTTGTAATTTGTGTAGCTTTACTCCGGGGTGGGTCAGAAACGCTGGAGCGGAAATGTATCATCATGAAGAGGATTGTTGGTCTGATTTAACATTAAAACCACTGGTTTAACAATAGTATTTGCTTGTATGTCAGTAAAGGACGGCTAATATACAACGA
This sequence comes from Plectropomus leopardus, assembly GCF_008729295.1. Taxonomy (NCBI): domain Eukaryota; kingdom Metazoa; phylum Chordata; class Actinopteri; order Perciformes; family Serranidae; genus Plectropomus; species Plectropomus leopardus. The sequence goes on along the minus strand of NC_056464.1, from coordinate 21,168,128 downwards.
TTCAGAATTTCTCGCCTGATACATTATGTACCAATAACCCCGAAATAATAGTTTTTGACGCCTCCCATTTGGTATGTATGTGTTATTTGGGAATGTCGACCACCCTTTGCTTTTGACAGTATCACCCCCTGATCCAATTCATACCCCCTTAGGTAAAGTTTGTTTTTCCTTTAATTAAGGTATGAATTCCAGAACAAGGGCTCTTGTTTCAGGACATCGTGGTTTCTGTTCCTGCAGCTACATTTTATTGGAGTAATTTTGTAAATGACATTGACTGGATTAAAGTATTGTCCTTACTACCAAAGTTTATCCCAACAAATAATGTAAAAGAGGTGTAATTTAAATTGATGCACATATTTTATCCAGTGAAGCATTTCTTTAAAAAGTTAAATATTGATGTTGCTGCTTCTTTTGTGAATTATTTCCTGAAACATGCTGTCATATGTTTTGCTTATGTAGTTAGCTTTACATTTGTGCTGTAGAAAGATATTGCTAAATTTATAGCAGACAACATTATCTCAAGATTTACTATTCACTATAGAAATGCTGAATATAGGTGCTGTGATTACTGTAACAATGATACAAATCAAAGGTTTCTTTCTCACAAAACAAAAAAAGTTGTGAAAAATGATAAAAATATGTACTCTTCAAAATCTTTAAGTGAATCTTTTGTCACAGGTCACACGCGGTCCATTTGTTTTGCTTTTATTGTCCTTTTCTGCTTGGTATTGTCTTAAGTTTCATTCTTTAAATGCTTCAGTTGCATGTGTGTTATCCTGTTCATAATGTGTATGTTAGAAGGTCTAAATAAAAAAAAAGACTTAAAATGTAAGCCTAAATCAACAGAAGAGGCATGTACTCTCAACTTTTTATTCAGTTCACGTTTGTCGTTGTAGCAAACCTACTGTATAGCTGATGTGCTGTTGCCACAGATAGCTAATAAGTTAGCCTTGGGTGTTGGTTTCAGACTGGTTTGGCGTCGTGTCAGCACAGCTGAAGTTTAGTTGCTGCTCATTGTTTCTCTCTGGTGTAGAGGTAAAAGTTGCATAATGCCTGAATGCAATCAAATGGACCTCCCTTCTATTACAGATAAAGTGTTCTAATGTTTAAACCTTTGGTGTTGTCTGTCCTCTGTCTACAGCTATGGCAGCAATCAGGAAAAAGCTGGTCATAGTGGGAGATGGAGCCTGTGGGAAGACCTGTCTGCTCATTGTGTTCAGTAAGGACCAGTTTCCAGAGGTCTACGTGCCCACGGTTTTTGAGAACTACGTTGCTGACATTGAAGTTGATAGCAAACAGGTATGAATAATTTCTCCCATCTCACATTTCAGACTAGAATCAGCATTATATAATTTACAAAAAATGCTGAGTGCTGGCTGCATTTTCTTTCCACTCCCTCTCACTAACAATTCTACAGGTTGCATGTAATTTGATGTGCTCATGAGTATAGTCAGTCATAACTCAAATTTATTGAAGATTACATTTTATTTACTTTCCACTGTTTCATTTAAGTCTGAATTCTGTATGCAACACTTATGCACTATGTAGTAGTCCATGCTATGGACACTACTTTTTCATTCAGTTGTGGGAATCTTTCAAGGCACTACATACTGCAGTGGGTTGCAGGTTTGTTCTGAGTGGACGTCAAAAAAGTTGTGAATGTATCAAGTTTGTAAAAAACACACTTAATTTTGAAGTGCTGACCTAAGGGCCAAATTTATCATGCAAACCAGTTTTTCTGCTACAGCAGCTGTTTTATTGCCTTATTTTTGGTATTATTTGGCCTGCTAATATGCTCTGCCTTTGCAGCATTGCTTGTCTTTAAGCATTAAAGTTGTTTCCAGTCCTATTTATGTAACTTTTAAGTAACTGCACTTTATTCTAGCATTTTATTTTATGTCAATGTGTTCTGATTCCATGTGCTGTTTACATTTTGTGAAGTAGTTGAATATGTGGTATCTTGGGTGTGGACCTTGATCTAATGACTAAGGAGAAATCTGGACCTTGTGGTTGGACCAGTTGAGAGCCACTGACACAGTGCATACATTTCACACCCAAAATTTTTTCCACAATGCAATGCATCTAATTTTATAAATGCAAAAACTACATTTTCACAACACCTGAAAAATGATAGGTCAGTAATCAACTTGATAGTGAGCAGTAAATTGAGATTTTTAACAGTTATGAGAGTCAATTATAATGGGAGTAATGAATGAGAAAACAAGGAAGTCATTACACTAGTACTAAAACTCAACATCAATTCATACCGAAATTCAAATTAATGATTTTGTCAGGATTTTATTAAAAAAACCAGTATCAGCTCTGAAACAGTTCATCTTTATATCCTGATTATCAGTATCCCAGTCTTTACTCAAAAGGCTGCAAAGACAGCGCTTGCTACGAGCAGCATTGAGAGCATTGTGTCTTGGTTAAAGAAATTACAGTATATCTGCATATGTTAAAGGAACAATCTCAGAGATCTTCAGTACGTTCTCTTTGATGGCACCTTTGGCAAAAGGCAGTGAATAAGGTTTGTTGTTTGGATCTCAGTTCCCATAGAGCCAAACAGCTATGATTTTTTTCCCAGGAATATCACCGCGGACACTCAGTTCACAATACTGTAAATGAAAAGGCTTTCATAAGTGAGCCAATCACCGTTTCCTTATTCCGTGATAGATGATATGTTAACAGATTAAGTGAAACTCTTCACGATTTTTACACCCCCAGTGATGTTTCATGTAAAATAGTTACTAAGTCATAATGAATGGATGTGTTTTTTATGCACACCAAATCAGTAGCAGTGTAACACATACGTTTTATTGAATATAGAATATTGGGTTGTATGCACTCAAATATGTAGCTCTAAAGCACCCTGAACATAGTTTGACTTCATTCATAGTTTGGGTTGTTAACTCTGGCAGGTTGAGTTAGCACTCTGGGATACAGCAGGTCAGGAAGACTACGACAGACTGCGTCCGCTGTCCTATCCAGACACTGATGTCATTCTCATGTGCTTCTCCATCGACAGCCCTGACAGTCTTGGTAAGTTCAAAGAGAGAACTGCAGTGTGATGTTAATGTTTGTGGTACATTTTTCCCTTTTACATGTAAATTTGATCTAAATGCCAGGATTTTTTTTGAGAAATGATGATTTAGAGAGAAAACACAGCTCTTGTATAGTTACAATTAACTGTTATTATTATTATTATTATTATTATTATTATTATTATTATTATTATAGGAAGGAAGTAGATTGACCAGTTTTACATTAAAAATTACCTTTAATTATGTTGTTAAGAGCCAGCCACAAACAAAGAACTTTAATGGGCACATTTGTTTGACATGGGGAAGCTTATTAGCACACTCTGATAGCTCATCACACGTCAGATTTTTGTTCATTCATGTCACCTGAAGTTGTGTCTGTGTCCTGACCGATGGCGTCTTCTGTCCCCTCATTTAGAGAACATCCCTGAGAAGTGGACTCCTGAGGTGAAACACTTCTGCCCAAATGTTCCCATTATACTAGTGGGAAATAAAAAAGACCTGCGTAACGATGAGCACACCCGGAGGGAGCTTGCCAAAATGAAGCAGGTAAAAAAATTTAAACTGGGGACGCTAATTTAGAAAACTAATAAATTATTTAACTATTTACTATTTAAAACTGTTAAAATCTTATCTAACCCACCCCCCATACACACAGTGATAAGGCTAACTGTTAGCATCACACGACTAATGTTGCCTAATGGGTTTAATGTCAGAGTATCGCTGCAAGTTTTTTTGAGACAGTTTAACGGCTTGTTGGATGTTAGCTGCAGCTGCTGTTGTCTTATTCTGTGCTAACCAGAGAGCTGTTGTCTTGACCGCTCTCATATATATATATACAGGTGTATATATACAGGTGTCCACCTCTGGGTTGTTAGCTTGAGGGGTGCTCATCTCCCAAGAGCAACATCATGGCATTGCCCTGGCAGTGTTGAATTCACTGTCTCATTATCTCCCCATTAATGTTGCATGCCCACTATACGTGACCAATTTGCCTCAATTCGCATCCACCCTGCCCCGCTGGTGGCGTGTATCTATCCACAAAACCGTGCCTCCTTCTAAACCAGAGAAAGTCTCACGAAAGTGTTTCCTGGATTTAAAAAGAGCTGTTCAGAAAGTTATAGGAGCTGAAGCTTAACCGGCTGTGCTAATGCGAGCAGCGCCTGAAATTTTGAATATGCCACCCCCTCTCCTGGTGCCACCAGCTCGGTCTGCTTAAAGTGGGCATGCACCATCAGCACCAGTATATTATGTTTAAGATATATACATATATATATAAAACGGTTTAATTGAGTATTAAGTCAAAATCCTTTTCATTCAACGGTTAACATCCCAAGAATTGTATTGAGTATTGACAGTCTAGTGATGAATGCCTGTTTTCCTGAAATGTCTCCTGACCTTTTCTTCAGGAACCTGTGAAACCAGAGGACGGACGGGACATGGCTAACAGGATCGGTGCCTTTGGATACATGGAGTGCTCTGCAAAAACAAAGGATGGAGTGAGGGAAGTGTTCGAGATGGCCACCAGGGCTGCACTACAGGCCAGGCGGGGAAAGAAGAGCAATAAATGTGTCCTACTGTAAACGAGGACTGCTTCTACAAGGGGGGAGAAGAAGGAGCATTAGGTCAAACCTACCCCCAAACACACCCACACAAAAGACTGTTCTCCCCAGTTTTTACTAAAGGTGTAATGCTTTTACTTTTTTTGTCTTAAGCAAAAGTAGTCAGGTTCTGTCAGTATTCAATTTTGAGGTTATGGAAAATACGTTTTTGTACTTTAACATGAGTAAATTTGCCATAATGAAACCTCCTTTATCAACATGTACTATGTAATCTAAGAGGTCAGCCAGGGGACCTGCTGTGTCATACCTGCCAACTACAGTTAAGTGCTTAAGCCCTGCCTGCTGATCTGAGGAATGTTTCCACAGCCAACTAGGGTGAAGTACCTGTACACTGTGACCCGTACTCCTTTAATTATTTCAACAAACGGAGGCACACATGAAGTCGAAATTTGTTTGTGTGCTTCAGATACAAATCCTATGTGCATTATGATCACGTGCACAATATGAGACTGGAAACTCATTTTGTTAAAACGCAAATGGAAACTTAGTGTTTTGTGTAATAAATTACTTTGTAAGAATCTTGATCATTGGCATCACTTATTTGATAAACACTAAATGACACTTAACCTATTAAGTTAAAGCCCAACGTAGATATACAGGATTCGGACAAAGTGCTTTCAGGGATAAAACTTTTTCAATGTGCACAGTAGTCTTGGGCAGTATGTTATATTTCATACCATCCCAATATTTCACCAGGGTATATGGTATGTGATGGTATAGATGTGCGCTGTTAACGCCTTGACATCAAGTGTGCTGCTTACTTTCACTTTTTCAGATTAATAAATAAATATATATATCTTTTTAATCTTTGTAAAGATAAACATAACTATCATTTAAATTATTGTAAACATAAAGAAGATATTTTCTGAACAACGCCCTTTACAACAGAGACAAAAAAACAATATCCGTGATAAGCTTTTACCCAAGCTCAGCTTGTAAACCATCTTAACTTGCACCCCAAAAAGAACCATAAAATAAGTGCTTTATTTAATATGCATCCATATAAACAATACAACAAAATCCTGTTCTTTGGTGTTTTACCACGATTGGTCTTTTTGTGCAGACAAAGTGCTGACATTAATTGTTTTCCCAAATTGATTATTCAAAAATGTTCAGATATCAACTCAAGTCATTAACTTTCATAACAAAACCCTGATGATACGAGCAATGCAATATTAAAATGCAAGGCAATGTCACCCCAAGTGTTGCAGATAAGGAGAGGATATGATACATGATGATGTTTTACATTCAGCATAAACACTCACTTGCCAGTTCATCAGGTACACCGAGCTAAAACTAACAGACGTTGCTGCTTGGGTGTATCTGATGAACCGGACACTGAGTATGTTTTGTGGAGGGAGCAACAAGTCTTTAACAAGTTATATTTAAAGCAAAAACCAGACTACAGTAATGTGCTGCTCATTGTGAGCAACAAATATCAAGATGAGGATGTGAGGCAGTGAGGCAACATCTGATAACATTTGCGGTCTGAAGGCAACGTAAACAGCTTTATATCACCAGGGTGATAAAGTGATGCAAACTTAAATTTAACAGAAAATGTATGTTCAAACCCCTTAAACAAAGATTATGGATTAAACCCATTACTGTACCTTGTAGAAAACACATTTATCACTGTAGACTGTTTAACCCAAGAAAGCTATGTGGTCTGTGACCCAGCTGTGAAAAAAAGGCTGCACAGTCCTAGCTCATTCTTCTGATGGACGGCTTCAGCCTGTCAGCTGATATTGTTGTGGTAATCCTCTGTTTAGTAGTCATTCATTCTTCTTGGCTGGAAGTCTTGAGCGGGCGAGAAACACTGGAAGCAGGGCCAGTGCCCCCAGAGCCACAGCCACCAACGGTCGGTAAAAAAGCCAACCTACGGCGATGGTGAGAAGGGACAGAGAGCAGGAGACACACAGGGCGAAGATCTTCAGCCCCACGGACACGAGGTCTCTGAGAATAGGAACCCAGTCCACTGTAGGCACAAGACAGGGAATATTATGAACGAGAGATGCAGTGAGAGAAGTCCATGTCTGATGTGGCTGTACAGCAGCGCACGTGTTTACCCAGTGTGTAGATGATGCGCATGGTCAGCTGAATACTGAGGAACATGAGGAGCCAGCCTGCAGCCCTGAGCCCCCACGTCTTCATACTGTTGTACTGGAGTTCTTTCTCAAAAACCTCCTGGAGAAACCAACACAACTGCATCAGCTACCAGAGCCAAAGACCAAGTAATAATATAAATATTATAACACACTATTTTTTCCATTGAAGAAATCAAGTTGACAAAAAGCAAGTGTCCAAGACATAAAACAAAATTCACACTGACCTCTGCAGAGAGCTCCTCCTGGTAGAGGATCTCCAGAGTGTCTCCTGCTTTGGTTTTAAAAGGCTTCAGCTGCTCCCCGCTCTGTTTGGCCACAATACTGACCTGAAAGAGTCACCATTCATCACAATGAACAACATCAATGAACTGTAGGAAAAAACAACTTTTAATTAAGATTTTGTCGATTATTCAACTGTCAGAAAAGTAAACCACAACTATTTAATTGTAAAAGTCATTTTTCAAGCAAAAATAAACATTTCCTGATCACAGCAGCTCAGATGTGAGAATATGCCGCTTTTCTTTATCTTATGAAGGTCAAGTAGACACCTTTGGATATTGGACTGTTGGTCAGACAAATAAAGTGATTTGAAGACTTCTCATTTGGCCAATGTAAGTTGTGGTTTTCAGCATTTAATGACAGCATAGCCAATTCCATACTACATTTATACTAATCTTTACACTGTAAAGGTTAGTATAAATGTACAGTATCCTGTAAAGTTTACAGGGTACTGTTTTAAAGTTGGTATACATTAATCAACATACTTGCCTGTTTTATAAAAATATACAATCTAGGGCGGCAACTTATCACTATTTTCTTTATTGATTAATCTGCTGCTGATTCTTTGATTAATCATTTAGTCTAAAGTCCAAACTCAAACTCATTAAATTTACAATGATATGAAACAACAAAATGGAACAGTTCCTCTTATTTTAGTGGCTAGGACAAAGGTTGTCAAATTCCTTAAACAGTTAATTTATTATCCAGATGAATGTTGTTTAATTTTCTGTGGATCAACAAGTCCACCAGATGTATCTTTTCAGCATGATAATTGTATCAGTACTTCCCAAACACGCTCATTTTCACTACAAATGTTCCCACATAATACTTTTCCGCCTACAAGTAGCGCGTCCTCAGCAGGCCTGAACACACACATATATATGGGCGCCACTTGAGTGGAGTTCAGATGCACGCACGCTCAAATGCACAATACTCAGCTGTGCATGAGACCGTCTGTACTAAACTGTTTCAAGGTTATATAAAAAATGTACATGTTTTGAAAGTACTGAGAATACGACTGGATGAATGAGACGCAGATTACACTGCACAAGTTGTGTGAGTTAAACAGATGTTTTGTTATAGTTTTGCTATTGTTTAACATGTTTACTTCAATATAGCAAAAATGCCGTATTGATTTTCTGTATTGCTTAAAAGCTAACGATCCACTGAATATGTCATCATGAGTGAAATAAATATTGTTACTGGTCATCTGCATTACTCACAGTTTGAGCCGGGCCAAAGGGCGACGTCTCGCCACTTGGTCCAGCATAGGAGAACCTCACACGCACATCCCCAACCTTATGAGAAAAAAACAAACCAAAAAAAATAACCCAAAATCTGAACTAAATAACTGCAACAATGTAGGTTACATAACCCAACAGAGCCCAGAGTTTATGTGGGAGACGTTCACATCATGATGCTCACCTCAGGCCTGCGTGGGTTTTGAGTGTGATAGAAATAATCATCATCGATGCTGAGAAAAGAATCCAAGTTGATAGAAGAAAAATCCCTCAGACTCAACGTCTGGAAGTTATCTATCTGCTCCACCAGACCTGAGGATGACCGAGCAATCAGTCGCTCAATAATGAGTCATTTCTGTACGTAGTGTGTTTGTGTCAGTAAAGATACCTTTAGACAGACTGAAAGGTCCAACTTTGACTTCAGGGGCCACGACTGTCACACTCTCAACCGCCATGGCACTAAGATTCAATCATTAAATTAAAGATGAACCGCACACAAATACACGAAAATCTTATCTCTGATGCCACAGAATAATCTTTAAAAACGTGTCAGTACCTTGGGTTCTGGTGACCGATTTCCTTATCAAAATGACGACTGTTGACCAACTCTGATTTCCACTCTGTGTCTAAAGAAAGGAAGAAAGAAATAGCATTCCTTCAATTCATATCGCACATCAAAACAATTCACACAGCTTCAGTCAACACACCATGTCTTTAGATCATCCCAACAAAAAGGACTCACTGTAAGTATAAGTTGTCTCAGTTTTGGTTTCACCGTTTTCTTGGTAGTCCCTGAAATTAGTCACATAGCAACAAAACAAAACTCACTTCACGTGAAAAATGCTCTGTACTCAGCCAACATTTTTCACACCTGACCCAACCCTGAGTGTTGACGTGCAGACAACAGACTCACTTGCTGTCCGTGTACTCCACCCACTGATACATCTCCACCTGCCTCTTCAGCTTCACTGCCTGCACCACCACTCTGTAGTTGGGGTCATGGAGGGGCTACACAGACACACGTGCAGTCAATTAATCACCTCACATAAAATTCATCACTTTAATTTAGCAACTTAGCGTTTTTTTCCTGGTAGCATGCCATTTAATACAACACAGCAAACATGGTTAAAAAACCACTGAAATGTTAGAAAAACATGTACAGTTTTACCCCCTCACCTCTATTAAGCTTGTTATGAGAACGCACAGCATGTTAGAGCCATTTCTAGCTCGATTTTATAATATCCCATTTTTTTGGAGGATCACTTGAATGCATCACCTGCATCTCAGGTCCTCTCATTAAAGGCAGGTGTGTGAAATTAGTTAACAGTGAAGAAGCTGAAGAGGATTCAGTCTTCAACCCCCAAATCCCAGTTTTATTGGTTTGTAAATAGTTTTTTTTTCTCCACCTGATTTTAACTTTTTCATTTTTGAAAAGGCCTGTTTTATTTTACAGTATTTTGATTTTGTTTGAATGTGCCAGTCAGACAACTCTCCAAGCATCCTGCAAACAACCGACATCTGAAGAACCCAGGATCATCAAGCAAAAACAGTGAGTAACCAAATACAGCGAGTTGGTCATATCCCATGGCTGATTTCACGACACACATATTAAAACCTTTAAAAACAGAAAATTATTATTATTATTATTATTTTTACAATTAGAGCATGCACAAGTTTCTTTCCTGTTGCCTCCCCTGTTGCCCTGTTGAGGATTATATTATTGATGTAAGGAAACTTGGATTGACATATATCGATCTTACTACAGGCACAATTAGTCAAACAGGCCGAAGCAGTTCTCATTTTCACACCCAGCGTTGATGTTGTGTAAGTAGTGAATGTACTTGTCCCCATCTGTGTGCCCCTGGGTGTGCAGGTCTTAAAATGAGGTGTTGTCAGGTGATTTGTTGGCTGATTGCTATTTTAAAACTGATTGCGCCACTTACCAACAAAAACTTGTTGTTAAGTAAATGGTGCAACATTTGCCTGCTATTTAAAGGGGGCATTTTTCAGACAGTGAGATGTGCTGACATAGATGGGTGACACAACACAATAACAATCTGCTCGTTAGACACACACAGGAACATTTTTTTTTAAATCAATGGTCAAGTAATTATCAATGTGTGTTTGGAGAGAGTAGTTTGACACAACAGAGAGCTCAGTCTACCTCTGCGGTGCGCAGCTGTGCAGAAAGATGAACTAAACGGTTGTTGTTCTGCAGGTCGAGGCTGGAGAGAGGCTCCAAGGACACAATCTGAGAAAGACCCTCATTTAGGGATGATGCCGTTTGCAGTGCCCGTCCCTGAGAACACAAACAGTTACAGAGAGCATGTCACATCATCGCAACAAAACACAAAAAAAATGACTTTAATATTGTGCATTGTGGCTTTGATGTGACATACATGGAACTATTTTCTGCTGTGAGCGTGTTTCTTACCTCATTGGTGAAGAGAATATAGATTGAGAGGAAAAATAGTCCAACACCAACAACTGTTCCTCCTGCAGTTTCACTTAGTCGCTCCAGGAATCCAGGGTTGGACTGAACAGATACACGCTTGTGTTTGTGAGGGTCTGAAAACTGAGAAAAACATACAAGAACAGTTACAGTGAAATACCAATAACCACAGCTCAATGAAGAGAAGAAAGATAGATGACATTATTTACTTTGAGTTAAACACTTAATAAATTGCCGTTTTCTCATTATTATAAATTGTGGGTTTATATTTGCCTCCACTGAAGGGACCAGTGGCAGTCGTCGCCCCAGACAGCAACACCAACGTATGCCATTCTAACTTTAAATAACTCCTTTATTATGTTTATTGTGATCTGAAATGAATATGAAATTAAACTAAAAATTAGAAGAATAGCCTAGCAGTTGCTCTGGTACAGTTTACTAACTACTAATTCAAAATAAAACTGTCCGGAGTCTTGCTTTTCTCACCTGAAACATAACTCAATCAGTGTGGAGCCAAACTGGCTGCACTACTTCAAACCTTTGAGACAATTTTTATTGTTTTGTTTATATGTATATACCTTTTGCTATTGTTAAAAGGTCTAACTTCAATTTTTAAACTCTTGAAACATTTTCTCTCAGGGATGTTGAACATTAATCTGAGACAGATTTGAAAATCAGCTGTGAACAATGAGTGAGGTCAACTTCTTTATCTATGCACAGTTGAGCAGTGGTGTAATGTAACTAAGTAGATATACTCAAGACCACTACAATTGTTTGATAATTTTAGTAACTCATTACTTTAAAAATTCAGATTGTTACACAAAAACAACTGATTCAAATATGTCTGCATTGTGTGCTTTTACTTTTAATACTTAAATATATTTTCCTGCTTTTACTGTCATACTTTTACATTTTCAATGCAGGACTTTTGGTATTGGTGGTATTGGAGTGTGGTATTGGTACTTTTTATCAAGTGAAGGATCTGAATACTTTCTTTACCACTGCATTTGAAACAGATAGAATATAGTAGTTGGATTTGTCAAAATTAAACTTGTGAAAGTAAAGTATCAAGCTCTGTGTGTCCCATGTCACATAGTTGGGCGTCAACGACTGACACACCTGTTTTGCTCTGTGCCAATTTTAACCTCAACGAAAAGACAAAGTGTCTGTAAACTGCCATGAAATGTTGTTAACTTAAGGCACTGAACCATCAGTGTCAACGTTAGCTAGCTCTGTTAGTTAAATAAACGCTATTACGTTAGTACAACGCTCTCTGAAACGTAGTTACGGCGTTAATGTTGCCGTAAAGCTAAGTGCAAGAACAGTTTTTCTTGATCGTGTAAAACCAAAGTACTTAAATGAAAACACTTACTGTCTGTGTGGAGGACATCTCTCTGGATTATTAAAGTCGCAGTCAAACAGAAGCTAAAGTTGGAGGTTACGAAGATGCCCGGCGACTGGAAGTTGAAACACCGACGGTTGATGTCAAGACGTAAAATGCGCTTACTTTGATACGCGGCGTCCCCCAGAACTCTCCCGAGAAGGCGGAGTCGATGTAAAATATTGAATGTATTTTCCACAACGCCGCCCGAGTGCCCCGGAGGATCTAATAAGCGCCACCTCAAAGAGAATTCTCCACGGCATGCTGGGTAACTGAGTTTTTTTGTGGCAGCTCAGCGTCAGCGTTAGGCTACATCAGCCAGCACTGCAAAATTATTAATTAATTAATTATTAATTAGTCAGAAGTTACATTTTCTAGTTTGATATGTGTAATGTTGAAATTATGCTATTGTGCTATGCTATTTAGTTGTAGCTGAGAATGTATATTTTAGAGTTCAGGGTGTAGGCTGTGGTGGGAAAAAGAAATGTACTACGACTAATTTTCAGGTAAATTTAATATAAATGTAATGAATGAATGTATCTAATATGTGTAAATATTTTTTGTGAACTGCTATAGCAATAACATTTTTTGTTCATGCTAATAAAGCTATTTGAATTTGGAAAAAAAGATAAACAAAGTTCAGTATCTAAGTACAGTTTTAAGGTACTTTAATTTATTTGACTTTACTTTACTTTACTTGAGTATGTATGTCCAATTTATGTTGGGCTACCTCTACTAATCCTCTACATTCAAAAGGGAAATAGTGTATTTTTACTTAGCTGTATTTAACTGAGGACTATAGTTTGTCTACTTCACGTGTTATGACTTTACATAAAAATACAATTTTTTAAAAAAATACAACATATTGTTTAAAAGTTAAGTAAATGTTTCAAATGAGTTGTTAGCTGCTCCAGAGACTACTCTCCAAACTTCTCATGTGCTTCAATTAAGAGCTGTTTGAGACCCAAAGTTAAAACTACCCAACATTTCACAAAAAATAAATATTAGATAAAAGTTCAAACACGTCTTGGCCTTTTTTTGAATCAGCGCTTTATTTTTTCTTCTTTCATTTGCCATTATTCATCTCACAACTCCTCAGATCTCCTTTGTGACCCTTTGGAAAGGCCTGCCCCTTATGTTGGGAACCACTGGACTAAACTACCTGACTGTATAAGGAAATTAAAATCAGCTCCCCCTCCATCAGCCACAATAGTAAAAAGTTACACATTAATGCATTAATGCATCAGTATTAACAATCTAATAATGTCTTATATTGGCCTACATTATAAATACAGGGAACATTTCACTACAGAATGAGGAATTTTCTTTTAATACATAAAATACATTTTGCTGTCAGCTACTTTTCTCGAGTAGAATTTTAAATGACAGATCTGAATAATTCATTTACCGCTGATGACACCAGCTTCATTTTAATACCCCAATCTGCAGGGACTGGGAAACATCTGCTCTTAAAGACAATCACACACAGACACACACACACACACACACACACATAGAAGTGCCAGTCTTAAGAGGATCATTGCAAAGCAATTACTGTCACCTGCCATCATCATATCTGTACACACGTATGCACACAGACACGCTCACAATACTGAGACAGGTTACACTCGGGAAAACTGGGACTGAAGTGAAGCAGTGAGAAACGAGTGCAGGGACGATTAGGATGGAGGAATATGATATTATTGTGCTTGGAACTGGACTTAAGGTAAGAAAACTTGTACTTCAATGCATAGTCTCCTACTATAAGAGGCACATAAGGAAAATAATGGTCATTACTATTAACATTTTGTACTGTACTGTACCAAAAGATATATTGAATGACCTTGTTTTTCATTTGTCCCTTTAACTTTTCTTATTTTTTAATGGTTTATTGCATTCAACTTGCTTTACCCATGGGCCACCATTGGCCAATATAAAAAACAATAAGATTTTGAGTCACCTGCTCTCAATCTTTTGAAATTAGCATTCCTCACTCATTTTTCGAAGAGTCAAATCCAGAGACAGATTTGGCCCTCAGGCTCTCAGGCCGTATTCAAGTATCACTTCTTTATAGCATAAGCGGGGGTTAAGCTTGTCGATGAGTAAAATGGTCATGCTTGTACTGATCGTTCACATGAGGCCCTCTGAGCTCCCTTTGGTTATTAAATGAATTCATAGCAATTAAATGACATCATCATGCTGGACTTGATCTGCAGGGTGTGTGCGTCTTTCTCACTAACTGCTCAGTTGTCTCTCTCAGGAGTGTATCCTCTCTGGTTTGATGTCTCAAAGTGGGAAAAAGGTTCTTCACATTGACGAGCATCCTTACTATGGAGGAGAGAGTGCATCCATCTCTCCCCTTGAGGAGGTGTGTTTACACAAACAGCCAACATCTATATCCTCTTTTTGAAAAAAAGATGCTGCTGCATTACTTATTTTTGGTGTTTTATTATTTCATATGTTTCTACGTTTACAGCTGTACAAGAAGTTTAAGGTTCCAGGTGGCCCCGCTAAGTCTATGGGTCGTGGAAAAGAGTGGAACATCGACCTCATCCCCAAATTTTTTCTTGCCAATGGTGAGAGCCTGGTGCATCTGAACTTGTGCATTTGTGCATTTTTGCAGTGTAAATGAGTGTACTGTAATTATCTGTACCCTCTGCTGTCTTTTTGTCAGGTGAGTTGGTGAAAATTTTGGTGCACACTGAGGTTACTCGATATGTGGACTTTAAAGTCGTTGAAGGCAGCTATGTTTATAAAGCAGGCAAAGTGCACAAAGTCCCCGGCTCAGAGGAGGAGGCCCATACTTCAGGTGATGAACCTAAACCTGGAGAATGCTGAAAGGGACAGCTCACCCCAAAGCAAAAATACATCTTTAATTCTTCTTACCTGTAGTTCTTTTTATCAGTCTAGATTGTTTCAGTGTGAGTTGCTGAGTGGTGGAGGTATCAGCCGTAGAGATAGAAAATACAATGCAACTCGATGGCGCTTGCCTTGTGATGTTCAAAAACATTTGAAAAAACTCAACAAAACTCTTTGCATAAATTATGACTCAAGATAATTGACAGACTTTGTTGTGAGCAGTTTCATGGAAGAACTACTTTCTTTTTAATCAAATTACAGCCAAAAACCGTGTCACTAAACTACTGAACTAACCGGCGCTCCAGCTCAGCTAAGGAGGACACTGTTAATGTTTACATCTCGGGCTGTCATGAGCATGAGCCTCTTATGTATGAGTAGACGTATGCTTCCTGATGCACAGTGATCTGGTTGATGTACTTTGGCAGAAAGAAAATAGCTGCTTCAAGAAACTGCTCACAACAAGGTCTGTGCCTTTCCTTGAATAACAGAGTCATGACTCTTAAATGGAAACTACTGTTGAGTTTTTAAATTTTAAAAAAGATCTTTTTACCACGTTGAGCACCACAAGTCGAGTGCCATCTTGTTCTGAAATACTGGAGAGAAAGCAGACATCTCTACAGCCGACATCTCCACAACTCAACACCAAAACAGTTCAGACCAATAAATAACACACAGGTAAGAGGAAAAATGTGTGTTTTTGTTTTGGTGTTGAACTGTCCTTTCAATGCATAATGATGTATTTAAGATCTATTTAATAACATTCAATGGGACATTTCTGTTTCAGATCTGATGGGCATGTTTGACAAGAGACGGTTCAGGAAGCTGCTGCTCTTTGCCCAGAACTTTGACGTGAGAGACCCACGGACCTACCAGGACGTAGATCCTAACAAAATGACCACACGAGACCTCTTCTGCCGCTTTGACCTGGGACTAGATGTCATGGAGTTCACTGGTCATGCCATAGCCTTACACAACAGCGAGAGGTCAGTGACAGGACATTTAATAATAACAAATGATGACATATGATCCTTAAACTCCGCTGTGCAACGTTTACCGTCTCCTGGTGACCCTGCAGTTACCTGGACCAGCCGTGTGGGGAAACCATCAGACGGATCAGGCTGTACTCTGACTCTTTGTCCCGCGCCACCAGCAGTCCTTACCTCTACCCTGTGTATGGACTGGGAGAACTACCACAGGGGTTTGCCAGGTTACAAAATAATCAGTACTTTCATAAAAAGTTTCAGTTTGTGCTCATAATACATTCAGTGCAGTGAGATAAACATCAAGGAGAAAACGTGTGGCATTCTGCATCTGAAACACATATCATAACGTATATCAGTGCCAGAAGACGGCCTTCTGGATGTTTCTGTGTGTTTCAGACTGAGTGCAGAGTACGGAGGAACTTTCCTCCTGAACAGAGCCGTGGATGAGCTTGTGATGGACAACGGCAAAGTAAAAGCTGTGAAATCTGAGGGGAAGGTATGTATTTATGTGGAGGATGGGTATTTAAAGTGGAGATGTTTCAAGAATATGCCCAATGTGATTTTGTCTTTCTGTCTCTTTAACAGCTGTTCCACTGTAAACAGCTCATCTGCGACCCCAGCTACGTTCCTAATCGAGTGAGGAAAGTGGGGCGTGTGATAAGAGTCATCTGTTTATTAAATCATCCGGTTAAAAACACCCACGAGGCCAGCTCCTGTCAAATCATCATCCCTCAAACACAACTCCACAGGAAATCTGGTATTTTTTTCTCTTTCCAAAGCATGAAAAATAAACCGTGTATTCATGTGCACAGGCGGAGGTTTCAGGGGTGACGCAGGTGACATGTTTAGAACATGTGCATTTTTTCCTGCTAATCAAAACATAAAAATAGCAGAGGACTTTTTGTCAAATTTGTGAAAATTAAAGACATTTCTACCATAAATTGATGAAAACATGGTAAAATAAAATTCAACAGAATGCAGGAGTGCTAAGGTGCATGATGCTCAAAATTTCTTGGGGAGGGCATCAAACCCCCTGTTTCAGATGTGTCATATCATCATTGAAACATTGCTCATGTGCATGTGTTACAGTTATATATTCTCTTTTAATAATTGTGGTTTAATTTTGTCCTCTTCTGTTTTGTCATGCAGACATTTACATATCTGTAGTGTCCTACACCCACAATGTGGCCTCAGACGGGATGTACATCGCCACAGTCAGCACGACTGCAGAAACCAGCAACCCAGAGAAAGAAGTTCAGCCAGGACTGGTCCTCCTGGAGCCCATCATGCAGAAGTTAGTGATGCTTTAAATCTTAACTTTCATTGTTTTGTAATGGTTTTGTCAGTGAACAACATTTCATTATTTTCTGTCACTGCCTGTTATCTAGATTTGTTTCAGTCAGTAAAATTCTGGTTCCCAATGAAGATGGAAAAAAGAGTCAGGTAATAAATATGATTCCTCCTAAAGATTTTCTGTACTAAATAATAAAAACAAAATTAAAAAGGTTCCCCCTCTCTCTCTGTCGTCACTAGATATTTGTGTCCCGCTCATACGATGCATTAAACCACTTTGAGGCTGAATGTGAGGACATCAAAGACATGTACCGCCGGATCACAGGAGCAGAGCTCTGCTTTGGAGGACCACAGAGACACCGGTCTCACAACTCTGATGAGGACTAAGAAACATCAGGACCAAATTATTCAACAGCTGGGAGGCCATGTTGACGTTACGGGTGATTATATTGCAGCAAAGCTGTAAAGCAGAGGGTGTGTTATGTAGCATGTGAGGTGAATTGTGAGTGCACGATGTAAATGTTAGAGATCTAATTTGTTTTAAATAATTTCTTTTGTGACATGATGTTGCTGAGGCACAGTTAGGAAAACATTTTTTTTCTTTTGTTAATGTTTTTAAGTTCCAATCTTCTGCATTTCCAATGTTTTGGTATAAGATGAGATAATGCTCTGTAACCATCAATACAACCTTTTTTTTGCTACACAGCCCTTCTGTTTTATTGTTTACACCATCAAAGTGATATCCTGAGCACGCTGGCTCTTTGGAGAAAAAAAACCAACTCATATATTTGTCTAAAAAATACAGTCCACTTTTGATAGGCTGAATCTGACTGAAAACTACCAATATAATAGTTTATCTGGTAAAGGCAGCTTTGAAACCTTGGATCACTAGGCTTGATTTCTTTGAATATCATGGAAAGACAGCAATGAGAAATGTAGGGGATAAGACCCTCAAAATTAGCAATAAATTAGATAAAAAGCGCCCCCCCCCAAACCCCCAGCAAATTTGCAACAAAAAAAGGGGATAAAAACACATATAGAGATGACCTGAATTCCCTGAATAATTCTCTAAAACAATTTTTTTAATATAATTAGAACAAAAATAAAGTTTCACTTAAAAAAGTTCCCCTTGCTTTGTAAAAATCATTTTCTACATTTCTAATTTCTTGCAAATCACAGGAAATTCATTGTCAAGTTGCGCATTGCCGCCGCCCCCCCGTGTGAAAAGGTGTCTGAATGAAGCACAGGAAAAGTGATGTCGATCCATGTTTCAAAGGGTTAAGCCACAACACAACACAATCAGCAGCAGGTAAAAGTAATCACAAACCACCCTGCATGTGATTGACGGGGGATTTAAATATTCAGACTGACACTGGCCATGTGGCACAGAGGCAGCTGATTACGAGATGAATCCTGGTGATGTGTAGAGGATTTGTGGATTTTCTTATCTATGGGAGCTTATGTGTGAGAAGGACAAAGCCACTGTAATGATGTCATATACTGCACACAGGCAGCTTGTAGGTGGCAGTGCTGCTGAAGGCGCAGATGCACGGAGTAAAGAGGCTTATCCGAATGAAGGACAGTTGCCACCCGCACCTCGGCTGGAGGGCTGCAACACATTCACACACGAAGAACTTTTGCTTTTTACATACAGATCCATTTTTGTTTGCTGCACTGACAAAAGCAACTCTTTGTGTATTTGATGACAAAAATTCCATTTAGGTTTTATTGTACATGTATGTTATGCATGAAAACACATTAAATGACACTTGAGTTATTGTTTGATGCATATAAAGCTTTTAAATATACAGTATATTTCAATCATAGAGACGACATCTGAGCACTTGTACGCACTATGTACACTCAAGCACAGTCACACTCACTCCTACACCTGGATTTCAGTGCAATAGATGTGACAGAAAACTCCACATCCAAGGAACATCAACAGACCACTGGGTGACAGCGGCTTCTTTTAACACCTTCATCTCCCAAAAATAACAGCTGTGGCCAAATACAGTGATTCTTCAGAGCAGGATGTCACTGAGTTTGTTTCCTTTGGACATTTTTTTGTGCAGAAGGTAAATGACCAACCCACAGGCCTGTGATCACTCAGAAATCAGTCCTACTTTCTGACGACATCGTAACACTTATTCCTGTTTCACTTCCAGCGCTGTGCTGACAGGTGGAGGGATCAGACCAGCGGCAACCACTCTGCGCTCATTGGACAGGAAGTTGAAGGTTGCACATGCATTTGGCTGCAAAACAGCAATAAAGAAATAGAAAAACAGAAGGTGAGTTTGAACAGCTCCATTAGTTGTTTTGCTTTAACTTATCATTATGAAGTCAATATTAATTGCACAATGTAATGGCTATAGAATAATGACACCATCGGCCATCAAAACGAAGTGCATCAACCATTGCACAAGTTAAACTGCGCTTTTGTTTTCCCTAACAGCTATCAGTAGCTATCCCAGTTACCAGAGAGTGCCACTGTAAATAATTTCCAGTTACTATCCCCAGTATGGAAATGGCAGATGGTGGAACAATCGAAGTAACTGTGGAAAAAACTGTGGTGTGTCCTGTATTGTTGGTAGTTGTTAGGCTCTGAGGAAAATCTAAAGGGATGTTGAAAAGTTTCCACTTTTAAGTCATCGGACTGAAAGTCTTTAATGGGTTTTATGCAGTCATGAAGAACTTGTGCACTCAACTACTCTGAGACTCTGAGCATACTGTACCGTGTCTTGCACCTCCACAGCGATGCCTTTACGCCTGAGTAGAGCGAGGACTGAGGGGTCAATTCGTTCAACACGTGATCCTGTACCCAGCACAAGAATCTCTGCATAAACAACAAGAAAATAAGTCAAATGACACCAGGACTTTTTTCAGTGAAACACATCCTATATAAATGTAGAGTGACAAAAAAAACCCCAAAAATGGACAAACTGTGAAATAACATAATGAATTAAAATGCTGCCATACAGGACAAACATCATTGACTTGCTGAATGAACATGAAAATGACCTGAATCATGTATTACAGCCTCCACAGTCACCAGAGCTCAACCTAACTTAACACGTGGGTTGAATCATCAAAACACTAAATAAGTGAACATCTTAGAGTGGTGTTCATCACACTTTGCTTGTTTTTTCATTTTTTTTATTTGTCACCCATCTGTATGCGTTTTATTTTTTTTACCTATTCTTGGTTCAAGCATGTGGAAAAGTGAGACACTTTCCTCTGTGATGTCTTTATGACTGCCGACCTGCAGAGAGGAGAGATTTAAAATAATAAACATACAGATAGTTTTGTAAAATCAATCAACAAACTGAGAACTGTGAGGGCAGGTTGGCTGTTAATCTCACATTCCACTGGAGGATAGCAGGAGGCAGCACAGCACACGGCCCAAACACCTTGTTGCCGTCGATGTTGAATCCTCTGGAGCTGTAGCTGTGGATCATGGCCCCGCTGCCCGGCTCCTTCTGCATGACAGACACTGTAGTACGTTGGTACATTTCATCATCGCTGGGTCCCAGTCTATGTGCACGAGACAGAAATGGGCTGGAATAAAAGACAGGTAAAACGATTAGAACCAGTGTCAGATTAGGTATAAAGACTAGTCATGTGCTGTTATTTGTGTGAGAGTTAATGATACTAAAGTTTTGTTCACGCACAGATCTTATCTCTGCACGTTCTCCATCACTTCCCCACATTTCACAAAAAAAAAAAAAAAAAAACAGGCTGCACTGCAGAACTGTTGCCATGTGGCCCAGTTTAAAAGCCAAAAATCGAATGCCAGCCTACTGACAGGGCTGAGAGCCAAAAGCTTTAGGCCTGTTTCTGCAGAAAAGAGGCAGCCAAGAAACAAACACTTCTGTTCATCTAAGGAGATGCAGCAAAATTTAGCCTGTTCTTACTCTTTGTCTTCCTGACTGTTACAAAAATATGAGCAAGTTATGCAACCGTGTGTTTTCTGAGATGTGAAACGCTGCACTTTTACAGTTAACTACTTTCATCACCAGCTGGTTTTTTAAAGCAGCACAGCAGAGGACTCATGACGGGACCCGGCCTCAAGACTGAACAACTGGCTCCACCAGATGGAGCCAGAGATGCTCTCTGATGTGCAAATGTGCTCAGAGCTCAGAGCTCGTTTCTGATAAAACAATCTTGGAGTTATAATGAAGGGGACGACTTATCAGGAACATACTGTCAGTTTGTTTTTAAAGTCACATGCAGTGAAATTCATGGATCTGGTGGAATTCAAGACTGCATAAATAATGTAAAAAGCAAGAAACAATCTACTTGTTGGCAATATACAAAAATGTTCTTGGAATATCTCAAGAGTAATGTTAATGATGAATGGTTTTCTTCATTTCGTTTTTGGTAGTGTTGTTGATTATACATACATATATTCATGCTCATATATATATATGTGCATGAAGAGAGTGGTTTAGTGTAGTGGGGCATATGTTGTATTATAGGTTTATGATTGTGTATTAATGGTTTAGAATAGAAAAGGAGTAGGACTAGACAAGTTGCTTCTTCCTTCTCCTTTTCACACACAAAATGTTGATTTATATTGCTTATTGAAAAACTGTTACTGTTAAAAGACAACTGTACTGTGTGTGTCCACACAGAATTATGGTCTTATCATAAATTGCAGGTGTCTTGTCAACACTGAAAGTCTAAAAAGTGTATTTCTTGGTGGGTTTTTTTGTTGCTGTTTTTTATTAATGCTCACTGACTGGACACTTGTTCTGCACAGTGTGTTTCTTGTCATTTGTCTTTTGTGGTTTCATTTTATTTTTATTTTTTATGTACGTAACTTGAGTTCTTTTTTTTTTTTTTTTTTTTACTTTTTCCCCAAACGTTGAGTGACTTTTTTTTTCTTTTACATCTGGACTGAGCAGTTATTAGCGTGTGCAAAGACAAAGAGTTCGTGTCATTCAGTGACATGATATGACCTGCAGTGTAAATCCATGACTTTAATGTTTATTTTTTAATAGAAATAATAATTAGAAATAATAATTAAAAATAGCCGCTGTTGAATAAAACTATTTTTCATTCCAGCATCTCCCACTCCTGTGATAACTCAGGCATTTTATAACAACAACATGACTTCATAATGTCCTCGTCTACACACACTCAGAGGAGGAAAGTCAAAATTAGGGACAGTTGTTTAAGCGACGCTGCTCAGTTAAAATATTCACCTTAAACCATTCATTATCTTCAAATAGACATATTAACATACCTTGATAAAGCGGGTGCTGCCCTGGGGGAGAAGAGAAAGCCCTGTGTTGATCTCTGGAGGAGGAATCTGGCGCACATCGCGCTGGCCATGTTGACGGAGTTCAACCGGCGACACACAAGGGGGACAGATTTCTGAGTGACACCAGCCGGCTGTTTCCGGTGTTGTGTAAGGACAAATCGAACATTTTCAGGTTAAATAAAAATGTCATTTAATGTTAATTTATCGCGTTTTACACAATTAAATTTATCATAGACATTTAATATATCGTGTTCAGCAAAAAAGTAGTGAAATCTTGATTTCCAGCTTTTGTTGGTAAAAGCTAATGATATTAATGTTTTTAAATGTAGGTTAACTGATATCATCAGTTAAATGCCAAGCTAACGTGGCTAATGTTAGCTGAACTAATGTTAATGTCCCTACATTTACACATATAAATGTATTGAAAAACTGTCACCTCTAAACCTCCAAAAACTGAGTTGATATACCACGCAATAAATATTAGAAGTCAGCCTTAAGGGCACACATTTTGGGATCAGTATAAAAGGTTAGATATCTTATATTTCCCTCATCAAACCAACAGAAATGCTCTTTTAGACTCTGGATCATTTGCTGTTTACTCCTGCAAATATTCTATAGTAATGTGTATGTGTGTTTGATTTAATTAACAGTAAGATATTTTTAGATAATTTAGCAAATTACACACCCATAGTTGTCTCTCAATAGCCCAGAATTAAGAAATGTAAATATAGAATAAAATACAGTTATAAAATGATTTTAAATATAGCATTAATGAAGATGTGCATTATATCAGTATTTTTACAAAAAGAAAAAAAAGCTGTGGCGTTTTCAGGAATGGTAGTTTGCACAGAAATGTGCAAAATGCAATGCAATATAGTAAATGTGGTTATGGCTATGTATAACTGATCAGTGGTTTCTGATGGCACAAGTATAACTGATGCACTGATGTATAAGATTTTGAGGCTAAGTCTTAAAGGTCGTGTTGGATTTAGTGGCATCTGGTGTTGAGGTTGCTTGCAGCCAAATGAAATGTCTCCTTTGTGCCAAGTTTGTCACGATACCAACCGAAATCAAATTAAGACTGAGGGTTTTTTTTGTTTGTTTTTTCGTTTTCTCTTCTTTTTCTTTACATAACTTTCTTTGTGCTCATCTACCTGTTTATTATGGCCTATATATTTATATTTTTTAAAAAACAATTTTATATCTGTTTTTTCTTATCAGTGCTAAGACTGTATGTGCTGATTGATAGTTTCATGGAGAACCTCACTTGTCAAGCCCCTTGAGGGTTTTCTGGGTTTCCCCTGCATGTCTCCTTTTATTGAAATGTATAACATTGCTGTTTCTTTTACATGTGCTTAATAAATCAAATCAAAAGATCAAGACATTAAGATTTTTAACAAAAATGTTAAAGGTTGGGTGAAGCAAAATCAGAAGTGTGAGCATGTTTTTTTTTTTTTGTTTTCTATTGTATAATGTCTTAGCTGAGTGTTGTGGCCGTATAACATTGAAATTTGTGTCTTTTTAAAATGTTACTTAATTATTTATTTATCACTGTAACTGTAATTATAATTCTATGTAATCTTGAAGTTTAACCATAACGGTTATTGTGTGTAACCTAAATATTTAAAAACTAGTAATAACTATAATCTCTATATGTGAAACATCAGTTACTGCCGCTTGTTAGTAACAGGTGGAAGTTGTAGGCTACTATCTTAATTCGCATTGTCGCTATCAAATAAACTTTATAAATAAATAGATAAATATAAAATGTGCTGTATAATAATCACACGAGTCTCAATGGTCGAGTACCGGCTGCTCTGCCTTTGATTAAAATGTCTGGGGGGCGTGTTCAGGGAGCAGCAGCGCCCCCTGCGGGGTTTACTGGGACCAGTCCCGGGTCAGATGATCCAGCTACATTGTAAATAGACAGCAGAGATCAACCGCCGGGGCCATGCCTTCATAGACTCTTTAAATCACCTCCGACAGAGCAGATATTTCCACTCGGAGACTCCTTATCGTCTGACGGCGGTTCTCCAGCTGTTTCTGGTGGTTTGGGCTCGTTAAAGTGACATTAAAGTATGTACCGGTCTCTGTACGCCTTTCGATCCGCGGAGCCCAACTCGCTGCACTTCGCGGCCGGAGAGAGCTTCCTAATCCTGGAGAGGAGCAACAAACACTGGTGGCTGGGGTCCCGCTGCAGCTCGGGGGAAACCGGCTACATCCCGTCATCATACATCGAAAAAATTCAGGTGAAAAAAAACAGTTGTTTACTCTTTTTGTCTCAGTGAATACAAGCGGTGAGCGTGTCACACTGCACCCTGAGGTGAAGTGAAATCCAGTGAATGCGTAGTAACGTTACGGTTGCATTGATGGGATCGGCAGAGACGGATGGCTGTACTGTATGCAGTATTCAGGCCAGGCTGAAGCTCACTGCTCGTTACTGTAAGGAAGAAAATGCACGCTTTGCAGAAGAGCCCATAAATTATTGGAAAGGTTGCATTATGTTGGGACATCATGGCCCTCTGCAGTGCAGCTGCTCACTGCGACAGAGACGGAGAGAGATGTAGGATAGGACAGGACAGGAGTCAGGAGAGGATGGGACATGACAGGATAGGAGTATGATATGAGACAGGACAGATTCGGGGATCAAAGACCAGCAAGACAGAAAGCCATTGTTTCTGCTCCAGTGGCACACTCATCTGCTCCTGCTGTGGATACAGCTCCAGTTTATTATCATTTTCTCAACTCTTGTTGTTATTGTAAGTAGCTGCACCCCTCCACAGAGCTTTTCTCTCAGACACACCCTCATGAGCTGTGCTGCAGTCAGGAGACTCCTCTCTCCATGGACTCAGACATACAGTCAACTAGTCAGAGCATGCATTTTGTGAAATCACAGCCTCACACACAGGCAGGATAGGAATGCTCTCTCCTGTTGTCCATGAACTGAGTTCAAATGGAAACTTATTATCTCGTGAAGATGTTTCCAGAAAGTTTAACATTACCGTCTCAAGAAAAGGGTTTGACTAAATCTGTAAGGCAGTAACCACTCCTTCACCTTGCGCTTTGCAGTTTTCTCTGATTACACTTTGCTTACCCTCTGTAAAAGTTGGTGTTAACTTGATTTATGACAAAATATAAGTTTCCCTTTTAGGAAAAAAAAGTCCTTTTCATTTAATCTTCCATGTCCTGTTGCTCCTAAAATAGAAGAAACCCACTTAAAAATTGTATCAGCAATATACCCTGCGAGTGATTTTCTTCTCAAGAGATTTAACCTTTTGAAACCTGGACTGGCATCAGCTTTCTTGTGCTGTGTCCAGACGCCTTTCACAAGCATTGCAACCTTTGAGACCTGAGAAAATTCATTTGGTTTCTTTTAAAACGTGGGGAGAAAGGCAATGAGCAAGAGTTGCCTCACAAGAAAGTAAGCTTTGTTTTCTAATTTTGTAGGAAATTAGGAAATAATGACAAGAAAATCGCCTGAAAATTAGTTTAGGTGAGAGATAAAATTATTAGAAATGTATTTGTGACAAAAACGGGAAATGTCCAGAAATGTTACATATATGTGAGTGTATATTAGCATTTTTTTCCAGTTTATTTTCTGTTTTTTTATTTTATTTAATTCAACTTAACTATTTTTTTTCTTCTATTTTTCTTGTGTTTTTTTCTTTTGGGGGGCTTATTTTAGGTCATTTTCTTGTAACTCTTTTCTTAACAAATTTCTCTCTAATTTTGAGTAATTTCGTGTTAAGTTGCTCGTTGCCTTCTCCCCATGTTTTTAAGAAAAATCAAGTCAATTTGCCCAGGTTTCAAAGGGTTACATTTGAAGTCCACCCTTGCAATGTTTGTTGCTCTGAAAGTGAAACAATCAACCATTTATCTTTTAATTATCTATATGTATAATTGTTTTGTTGTGATTCACATCTGGCTGTCATTAAAAATGGATAATACATCCTTATTTAGTTACTTAGATATAATTTATTTTATGGACAACCTGGAAGCAAACATTTCAGACTCTTTGTGATTATTATGGGTAAATATCACATTCATATGTGTAAATGGAAAGGATGTACTCCCTGTTTCATTTCCATTTATAAATAACTTTGCCAACTTGCTCAAGTTGCTAAAACATGTAAAAAATCTATAGTAAAGCCAAAACCTCTTTACATGTATATTCAGATCCTTGCTCTTTTAACATCTCCTACCTTGCTCTTTAGTACTCCTTATTTGTTTATCTGATTGTTTGTCTTTTGGGTTTTTTTTTTGTTGCCTTTTTGTTTTTTTCTTTAAAAAAAAATCAGTTTTGTCCTTCGATTATTTTCTTTTTTGTATCTGACTGTGTTTTAGCATCATTTTCAATTTCACTTTCACTTTCATTTGTTTTTTTACATTTAATGAAATTTAAAAAACATTTTAATGACATTGGCTGTGGAGGTTTAATGTGAGGCCTCACTGTGTGACACTGGTTAAAAGGCTGTTTTTGTTAGATAATCGCCCTAGTTTGTTCCTGCTTGGAGTCATGCATGTCTCCGAGCCACAAGTCTGTTCCTTTTTGTTTAAAATTTAATAATCCTGTTAATGAATATTTAATTTGCCCCCTATTTCCTCTCTGTCTCTCTCTGTGTTAGGCTCCAGAGCAGGATGAGGTGTTGCAGTCTATTGACAGAGCAATCGAAGGAATCCACAATGTGGCCTTAAAGAACGGAGGCAAATACAACCTGGAACAGAGAGATGTGCTACAGTGAGTCCAGGTGCACATTATTGGATGACATACTGATTCTGACATGTTCTGTTCATAAATCAATTTCCTCCTCTGTTGTTGTAGAAAGCTGATCCATCACAGAAAGGAGACGCTTGCACGACGAAGTTCCTCGTCCCCTGGTCACAAACAAGGTCTCCCCTCTTCCAGCAGTGAAATATCTCTCAGTCAAACTCCTCCTCCACCCAACGGCCTTAACCGAGACTATGGACGACAGGGGAGCGTGCCGTTGTCAGGAAGCATGGACAGTATGCAGGCAGAGCAGGGCTTTTATCAGGTAACTCACTCTTACAGTACACATTTAAATGTTTTATTTGAAATCACAGCATGGATACAAAAACAACAAAAAAAAGGATCTTAAAGGAATTCTTCATCTCCTAAATAATGAATTGTATATTAATTATTTCTCATGTGTTACCTTGAATTCATAAAAAAAACGTTACTTTTCTTGCATGCTTCCACTGTGAAGAAAAACAGAAAAACTATATCTAAACATCCGTTCATAAACTCAAACAGTAAAATGTAATTCTCATTTATCCAGCAATATGCTCAGTACTTGACAAACACACACATTTTTGCTTAAATCGTACTATTTAAAACACTTCTGCATAAACACTTTCATGCACTGATGAGTTGTGCATCTGCTGTGTTAAAAATAGTAAGCAGGTGGTTTTTTGACAAACAAATGATCATTTTCTGATGTGAAGTATTTCTTTTGAACCAACTTTTGTCTTTGGCTTTTGCTTAATTTCACATCTTTTACATTTGGCTGTCAGTAATGTCCTTACTTTACCTTGTTTTTATTTATTGTCACCTCTGACCTTTCTAACTCAAACTTTCTCCATTATGCTTTTTTTAAAGTGCCTCTAACTTATCTTTAAAAAGCTGCTATATAAACAAAGTTTTTTTGCAACTGTATCTCATTAGTTATCAGTCTGTGAACATGCCTGAGGCTCCCAATTAAACATAACTCATCTGCATTAATATTCTACCTGGCAGATATTTGCAACTAGGGATTGGTGTCTGATCAGTTTTATCAGAAAAGGTTTAATGCATGTCAAGGTCAAAATGCAGCCCATCTTTAGGATAAAAGTGCTGTTCATTGATAAAAACATGATTATTAGGAGACTGAGAGATGTTACAGAATGGATCCTAAAAGATGTGAAACCATCCTGGCATCAGCAGGGAAAGCCTCTTTTATAACAGATATAACTAAATATGCTCACATTGTGCAATAAAGAAAAATACATACAGGGGTTGAAAGTCTCTCTCCTGGTATGAAAATTGACGCTTATCATACTGTGTACATATGGTTGTCTGCGGTATTGAAAAAAAAAAAGCAACTGGTTGGAGAGAGAAAAGATATTGTAGTAAATGCTACTAGATAAGATAAAATAAGATAAGAGTAGTAAAGAGGATAGTGGAAAGAAAGTAGTTTCAGTATTATACACAGACCAATATGATTAAAAAAACAGTAAAAGAAAAATATAATAAATAGATGACCTGGATTCACATTATTGCATGCAGGAAGTATTGCACAGTTTTGTATGTACTGATGTTGCCTGAGTGATGATTGATAATTTGTGGTAGACAGGTGGACAGTAATTGTGAATAAATATACTGAATGAAAGCAGGAATGTGGTAAATGTATGCACAGTGAGAAGTTATTAATTTCTTGAAACCTGGAAAAAAACAACTTTCCCTTTGCTGCTTTTTAGACATCCTTTTACAAGTATTTAAACCTTTAAACCCTATGCAAATTGGTGTGATTTCTTTCAGTAACATGGGAAAAAAGGCAACTAGCAACTTATAAGCAACTTATAATATAATTTTTAAACACGTTTTCCAGGTCATTTACTTTGTTTTTTTCTTACTTTCTCTTTCTTAATTTTTCATGTGTTTTTTAATTTTTTGCTAACTTTGTTTTGCTTATTTTTGTGTCATTTCTTTGTGTTGCCCATGTCCCTCTTCCCATCTTTTTGACAGAAAACAGGCCAAATTGCACAGGTTTCAAAGGACTAATATATATATACACAGACGTGTCTACAGTTTGTAAAAAAGTTGAGTAAAGTGGCAACATAATGGTACTTGAACAACAAGTAGAGCTGAAAAGCCTCATGACCTGCAGGGTGAAGCTGTCTGTGAGCCTGGTGTTGCAGGCACTTTCACTTCCATCCTCTTCTCCTGCAGGTGCCTCCTCAACCTCGACGTGCGGCTCCGATCACCCCGCCCCCCCCTGAGAAACAGCGAAACAGCCGGCGTCTAGGTGAGAACTCAGAGAGCAGCAGTGTGGACACATTTTACAACTCAGTATTCACAACATCACCTACAAGTTTGCGACAGAGTCACAGATCACAGCGCAGCTTTCAGCTCTGCGCTTCACAAACACTCTATTCTTAGTCAAGAAGTTCCTGTTCGCTCTCCGCTCTGAAACTGGAGCTCGCTTACTTTCTCTCTTTCTCTCTGTCAGCAGAGCCGGAGGTCCCCTCCAGAGTGTCCTCTCTCCCTCCGTCCCCTGCCACCTCCCTCTCGATCAGCACCACCTCTTTAGAGTCCGGCTCCTCCCACTCACCGGTCTCCTCTGAGGTCAGCTTGCCAAGTGTTTCCAGCACCCCTCCTCCTCCTGTGCCATCCCGTGTGAAGCCCTCTGCGCCGCCTCTGGACGTGCCTCCCTCTGACTCCCCTCCTCAGTCAGCTCCTGCAAAAAAGAGCCCGGCTCCACAGCCTCCCAAACCCACCCCTCCTCCCTCGCAGCCTGCTGTTGAGGAGCAGCCAGAGAGTGAATGGCCTGTTGCCCCCCCGTCTGTCGCTGAAAGCCCTCCTGGCAGCCCCGCTACCTCCGAGCCAGTTCCCATGACTATTGGGGCTGAACTGATCGAGCTGGTCCGGAAGAACACCGACTTGAGTTACGAGCTGTCGCGGGTCGCCGTGGGCGTGGTGGTCGGCCATCTGCAGACAGCCTTACCTCAGTTCTCCTCTGATCTGGAGCAGGTTCTCCTCTCGCTGGTGGAAAGCAAGGTCAGATTTGTTTTCATTACATCATGTGGATTCAGCATCCTGGAGCCCCGCCAGCTTAAAGGAGAATGCCGGTGTCGTGTAGAGTTACAGCTCAGTCTGCATTTAGCTGACATTTCTCAGAGTTGTGTTGAGGTGCAGGGGACAGTACGCACAGTATCACTCACTCATTTCCTGTTTTTAAAAACAAACCTGGCCGAGTGAAATGAAAATGCTGAATCTTTTCTGGCAGACATTTCTGTTTTCTTCCTGTGGGTGTAAGGTGGTTAATAGTGGGAACTGTGTTATGTAACCTGTAACAGCAATCACTGTCAGCTTTTGGAAACATCCTGTATTTACACGGTGACACGTGAGCAGACTCTGACCTCATCCAATTATGAAACCTTAAATACTCTATTAGAGGTGGCTGCAGTGTGCTTTTAGATCAGGAGCACTCAGTTATAATACAAAACGTTTTAAATAAGACTTAATTGAGGGTTGTAGCTCAAATCTTTTTTTAGCTTGTGTGTGTTGTTTTGTGCAACTGAGGGCGTTATGTTTTGTTTTGTCCATTTGTGCGTACGTCCGTCCTTAAGTATGTCGTATTCTTGTGAACGCGGTATCTAAAGAACGCCCTGAGGGAATGTCTTCAAATTTGGCACAAACATCCACTTGGACTTAACAATGAACTGATTCAAATTTGATGTCCAGGCCAAGGTCACTGTGACCTTGCATTTGTCTCATTCTCATCAATGTGATACCTCAACAACGTCTTCAGTGATTTTTTTCAAATTTAGCACAAACATCCAATCAAGGATGAAATTATTAGAATTTGATGTTCAAAGGTCATTGTAACCTCTCAAAACATATTTTTGGCCATAAATCAAGAATTTAAACGCTAGCTGATACAAAATTTCACACAAATGTTTTAAAGGATGAAATGATGAAGTTTTATCCAAAAGGTCAAAGGTCAGCTTCACTGTGACATCAAAATGTTCTGCATAAACACTTTTCAGGCCTTTATTTGATGTCATATCTCAGGAACAGAAGGGGAGACAGTTGGTCAGATACTGAATTAATTATTATAATATTGTGTGTTCAGTTTGAAATTGTGCTGGCTGTATACCAGGTTACTTTCTGTGTCAGAGCGTAGAAAATATTCCTCTGTACTGGTATTTCAAGTTATAGCAGAAATAGGTGTGTCATGATGTTTAATGTGTCTGCAGGATCTGAGTGCAGCGCTGCCGCAGGGCCAGGTGTGTCATGATGAACAGAGGCTGGAGGTGATCTTCAGCGACCTCACCCGTCACCGGGACGACTCTCAGCAGCGTAGCTGGGCACTTCATGAAGACCACGCTCTCATCGCGTGCTACCTCGAGGAGCTGCTGAAGATTCTGGTACGGTGCAACGAGCTGGTGACGTCCCGTAACAACACATTTTGTAACAGTCTGTATGGCATCTGTTTTCTGAGTGAAAGGAGATGAAGAAAATTGATTCCACGTGTCTGAGACATAAATAAGTTAAGAATTATTTATATAGCACTCTTCAAAATTAAGGTTGCAAAGAGACTAACAGAAATTATTTTTGAAACTGGTCCAGTATTGAGCAAGAGTGCTGCAGCTGGCAGCCAAGATACAGGCTGCAATGTAACATTAAAGAGCTATTGTACATTCTCACTGAATGTCACTAAAAGTGCTTTTTTTTTCTCCTGACAAGATTTGTATAAGTGTCCAACAAAATGATGGAAAGGATCTCTACAGAGATAGACCTGTTTAAGAGTAAGATCCTGTTTTTTAACAGAAACAGGCCTTAGATTGCCATCGCCAAACCCACCAGACTCTGTTTAAATAAACTGTATATTTGCTGTGTATATTGCCAGCATATTTTCACATCTAACTGAGCGAATTAAGGGTTTATTTCAACCAATCAGAGTTGGTGATTGTTGGAACAGTTGAAAGATAAACCAAGACAGTTTTTGTAATTTTTATTTTGTTTCTGTCAACTTTGAAAGATGTGTGTTTTATAATAATAGAATTTGTGTTTATTTAAAAGGAGTCTGGTGGGTCTGGGTGATGATCATTTCCATGCTGGTCCTGGTTAAA
Source organism: Plectropomus leopardus (assembly GCF_008729295.1). Taxonomy (NCBI): domain Eukaryota; kingdom Metazoa; phylum Chordata; class Actinopteri; order Perciformes; family Serranidae; genus Plectropomus; species Plectropomus leopardus. Next base: position 21,135,754 of record NC_056464.1, on the reverse strand, counting down.
CAGGAAGGACCTTATTCTTTAACAGAAAAATCTTTCTCTGTAGGGATCTTTTCCGTAATGTCAGACACTTTTATTAACAATCTCATCCTGTCAGTGGTTAAAACAAACATTTTTAGTGGACGAATATTGAATATGCCCCAAGTGGTTACATTGCAGCCTTTTTCACGGCTGCTAGCAGCATCGCTGTTGCTCAAAACTGGATCAATTTCAACAATTGTTGTTCCCATAAGTTACTTAGAAACAAAAACATGAGAAAACGGTTAAAAAATACAAAAGTTACACAATCGAGCAGGACAGTAACAAACACAAACAGTACAATAGACTTTACCATACAGAAATAACACTAAAAAACACACAAGAACTCTTGTGATCTAAAGGGTTATTGTATAATAATACGCAGAGTCATGTAACATGTTGAAATGTGGGTAAGATCATTTTCAGTGAGAGCTGTAAAAAATTTTTAGGTGGGACGGGTTTCTGGATTGCTGTCGATGCTTTACCCTCACTGTTGTGAAATGAAAAGTTTTCTCTGGAGATGAGTCTCTGATGTGACCACAGGACCCGTCCAGCTGTCTGCTGTAAATACCAGACATGTTTGATGGGATCAGACCGGCTCAGACGACTTTACGAATCTAACAGTGACGTTAAAGACTGAATCTGAAAACTCTCCAGGCTGCCAAATATTCTTTGTTGGCAGTTTGTCACGAACCCAAGGGATGGGATGCCCAGATGAGCTGTTAATGGGGTCTGTAATCCTCTGGTGTGTCCAGGGACCACGACCGTCCAGCAGATTAGGCAGTTACATAGTTTTGATGTTATTATATCATCACTGTTACAACAAAAAGCTGTGTTTCGTTTTTCAGACGGACGCCGATCCAGAGGTGTGTAAGAGGATGTGCAAGGCCAACGACTATGAGAACGTGCTGTCGCAGGTTTCATATTACCAGATGGTAAGATGACATGACAGCAGTATGTTTTATTAAAACACAATGAATCTATAATGAATCTGTATTTTAATTACTTCTATAAAGATAATATCTAATTTCCTCTTATGGTTATTAAAAGTTTATTCTTTATCCTTTTTTTTATCATCAACTTTATTAGTTTACTTAAGAATACATCAGTGTGACACTCAAAGATGATTTTTCTTTCGTCCTTGTGGTCTAGCACCTGTAGCTGTTCAACAATAGTATGTTATTAAATACATATTTCTAACTAACATTTTGCTGCACCGACAGTGGACTCAGTTTAAGTCTCTGTGATCTCAATGGGGTTTTTGTGTAATCAGAGTGTTAGTGCGCATGTTCAATGTACATGTGTTTGAAGCAGCTCTTTGTTGCCATCATGTGACCGTGCAGGAGCATCGTGTGTCTCTGCGTCTGCTGCTGCTCAAAGTGTTCGGGGCCATGTGTGGCCTGGATGCTTCTCTCATCTCTGCCCTCCTCAACTCCATCCTCCCCATGGAGCTGGCCCGGGACCTGCAGACTGACACACAAGGTGGCGACATTTACTCTTCACTGTCTCTTGCTCCTCTGTAGTATTCCTCAAGCTTAGGCCCGCCCACAGAAATGGTTGGGTTCCTAACAAAGAGCAGTGCCTCCCAAAATCTGCTTAATTTATGTCAGTGCATGCCCGAACATATGGCTGTGTGCTGGACTATTTTTTTCACAATGGTTGTGCACAAATAAAGTGACTCATTGCGAGCCCAGAGGATAATGATCGACCCATCACACATTCTCCGCGCACAATACCAGCTCTCGCTCTCTGGCAGAGGATACAGAGTTCCCTACTGCAAACTCAATCATTATAAAAACTCATTGGTTTGGACCTCCGTCAAACTTTTAAACAATGCTGCTTAAAGCTGCAGGGATAGTGCAATAGTCTAATGATGTTCTAATAACAGGGTGTGTGCAGTATGTGTTATGTGCAATGTACGTGCAATATTTTGTACATGCAATTTAGATTATGTGCAATTTAGGGCTGTTTTGTTCATATGTAGTTTGTTTTACAGCAAAATTTGGTTATCATTGCATTTATTGAGGATGAACATGAATGTTGCTGGCCTTTATGCAACCCCCGCAGCATCGGGGCTCCAGGACGCTTTTCCTTTTTTCTCCTATTATGGGTGCCCCTGCCCAAGATTAAAATTAGTCACAGTAACTCTTCTTTTGTCTTATTTTATTCCCTCAGAGCACCAGAAGATGTGTTACACAGCTTTGGTACTTACTATGATCTTCTCAACGGGCGAACAGGTGCCATATCATCACTACGGTATGTATGTATAAAGCTGCTGAGTGATACTTTCAGTAGTATAGCTGTTCTATCACCACAAAAGAATCCAAAAAAGATAATTTTAAATAAAAAAAGAGATGTGTTCTGTATTTAAGACATAATCCCGTCCCTTCCTGCTTTCAGAACACTTGAATGCTGACTTTGTTCAGTTTCTGCTGGGTGTGGTGGAGGACGGGCTTCCCTCTGATCCCACAGAGCAGCTGCCAGACATCTTCCTCAACCTCCTGCTGTCCTTCAACCTGCACCACACAGGTGAGAACAGCTGCTGTTGACCCTTTTCACGGCAGAAAATTGACTTCTAGAGGCAGTAAATGTACAGCCAAAGTATTATAAATAATAACTAATAACAGTAATGATGGCTGCCTGCATTCCATTTATATTGCCAATCCCCGGGACTGTTGTTGTGCATACTGGCTCACTGACGTTGCTTATAGCCACCATAATAGTAATTAATAATAATATCTGTGCTTTTCCTGCCACAATAAATCAAAAAGTCTTCCTAAAAAGGTTCACAGGAGCACTAAGGCACAATATAGTTCTATACTAGTATAAGTGAAAGGTGCATATGTTGTATATCGATTTTATATTATTTTGTAATTTTTATTTTATATAATTTGTACTTTGTAATATTTTATCCTTTTTTATGCACTCAAACCACTTTTTTTGTATTTTTCTCTGCTTCTGACTCTTGAGCTGCTATAAAGTATGAATTTCCCTGGTGTAGGATTAATATTATTGTACTTTATCTGATCTTACACTGCAACACTGCCTGCTTTAGTTTTAGTACTTTTTTTGTGTCTTCTCTGTGTGACCCAGCACCCAGCAGCAATGTGATCATGCAGGAGCTGAAGAAGAAAAATGTCAAGTTCCTGTCAGAAAAAGTGCTGCTCCTTCTGAACAGAGGCGGTAAAATACCCCCCGTTTGTCATATTTCTCTTTTTCCACATATCTGTGCTTTCTGTCTACTGATGTCATCACTTAATCCCCCCCGTGCTCTCCAGATGACCCTGTGTGTATGTTCAAACACACCCCGCCTGCACCGCACTCAGTGCTCAAGTTTCTGCAGGATGTTTTCGCCAGCAGAGAGACAGCTGACATCTTCTACCGCACTGACATGATGGTGATGATCGACATCGCCGTTCGACAAATATCTGACCTTTCACCTGGAGACAAGGTGTGACCTAGACACGCTGCACAGATACTGATTGTTCTAAGGCTTTAAAAGAATAGTTTCACATTTTAGGAAACAGAGTTGCTGAGAGTTAGGTGAAAAGATTGATACCACTCTCATGTCTGTACAATAAGCTGCAGCTGGTCAGCTTAGCTCATTAATTAACAGATTGAATCTTGTTTGTTTAACCCTTTGAAACCTGGATCAACATCACTTTTTTGTGCTGTGTTGGGGTGCCTTTCCCAAGTTTTTAAACCTTTAAATCTGAGCAAATTGATAGCAATTTGAAAGAAATTAGTTGATTTAGAAATTATTTTTTAAAAAACTTGGGAAAAATGTCCAGAAAACTATAATTATAAAAATCAGAAACATATATCTTTTTTTAAAAAAAGCCCTTTTTTGTGTGAATTGCAAAATTTAGAGTAATTTCTTTTCAAGTTTCTCTCTGCCTTCTTTTTAAGAAATCAAACCAATTTGATCAGGCTTTACAGGGTTAATCCATACTGTTACAGGGTTTACAGTAGCTTCGTAGCTAAAGGAACGGTGTGTGAGATTTAGGGGGATTTAGTGGCGTTTAGCAGTGAGGATTGCAGATTGCAGCCAGCTGAAACTTCTCCCGGGTCAGTGTTCATTGCTCAGGAGTTTTTTATCAGGAGCTGAATCATCTGCAGAAGTCTCATACTGTCCAAAACAAACAGACCATGTGACTGAAACTAGTAAATACACTAAATAAAGCAGTTTCTCGTTTAAAAAAAAAAAAAATTCCCCTACACTGCTCGTTGCATAGGAGCTCGTAACTACGGTGGCCAGTGTGAACATATAAACGGCGCTATCTAGAGCCAGGGTTAAGTTTGTCCATTCTGGGCTACTGTAGAAACATGGCGGTGCAACGTGGCGATCTCCATGGAGGAGAACCTGCTCCCTATTTAGATAAGTAGCTGATACGAAGGTATTGAAAACACAACAATTATAAGTTTCAGGTGATTATACGCGAATGAAAACGTACTTATTATATCATATTCCATTTCTGCCAATATATGTCTTTAAATCGCACACACGGGACCTTTAATGATCTTGTCATCGAACTCTCAGCAAGAAAGTAAATAAATGTTATTCTTAAAATGTCAAACTATTTCTTGAATGATATCTTCTAATCAACAGCTTGTTACCATGTCTAAAAATAATGGTCTCCTCTCTCGCTCTCTGTGAAGCTGAGGATGGAGTATCTCTCCCTCATGCACTCCATAATACGCTCGACGGATTACCTCGAGCACCAGCACCGCCTGACCGACCTGCAGGGGGTGCTGCAGAGGATTCTCAGGGAGGAGGACGATCCAGGAGAGGATGACGGGAGCGCCACAGCGAAACAGATGGATAAGCTAATTGTACAGCAGATCTACAAGGAGTTCCCACAGATCTTTGAGAACCAGAACTAACCGTATCAGTATCACGCTCACACACTGTAGTCTGCTCCCGTCTACTGCAGGGAGGCACAGTAAAGCTTGAGAGAGGAGAGCTGACGTTTGATGGGACGCCATGTTTTCTGTGCCAGCCTGTGCAGAGAGAAGCTAATCAGTTTTGCCAATGTTTTAAAGGACTCGTAGTCCAGAGCTGCAGCATGCATGTGATGTTGATCTAAGAAAGATTTTCCTGTTTTTCACAGTTTTCCCTTCTCAGATTTTATTTGAAAATAGCATTTTTTTTCTCTGGTGTTCTTATATAGTTTAGATTTTTTTAACTCAGATTTTATGGGGCACTTATCTATTGACAATATATTTAAAATAGTAGATGGTGGTCAGTATGCCCCCAATTTAGAGAAGCAGGCTAGAGTCCGACATGGAAGCCAAACAGTTTTACTGCTGTGGAGCAACAAAATGTATTTTAGCCACTTAAAAAAGTCCCATAAAAAAAATAAAAAATCAATTTTGGTTCAACTGTACACTATATTGACAGTATTTTCATTGCTTTATGAAATGAAGCAATTATATGACTCTCTTAAAAGCCAGACTCCATTAAAAAAAAGCTGTGATTTAACATCGCTGAGTACAGGAGCTGCTGGTCTACTGCCACCTCTAATAGTTTGTTCTTGTTATTGTGTGACTTTTGACTAAAGGTTAGTTTTGATTCACCAAAGTCACAATAATACAAAATAACTAACAAACTGACTGAAGCAGTGACAGATCAGCAGCTCCTGTGTTCAGGGAGCTAAAATTACTGTTTTTCTTAATGGGATTTGGTGGCTTTGACGAGAGTATAGATGGGAACTGCAGCTGTTAATGGCTTGTCCATTTCAATAAGATGTCTGACTGAATGTGCAAAACAATTAATATACTCTAAATATAGCACACCCTAGTGTTTTTGGGGTGGTACTTTTTTTAAGTGGATAAAACACATTTTGTTGCTGACCCTCATCCACAGCAGTACGTTGCTTAGCTTCTGTGTCGGACTCCAGCCTGCTTCTCCAAACTGGGCGTGCCTACTGTCATCTATTGTAGGTAATACATTGACTGTGGATAAGTACCTCATGCAACACCATTTCAAAAAAATAGAACTATCCCCTTAATATCGGGAAAAATACAACAAATGCACAAAGAACTTTTAGGTTAAGTCATACTTGAAGATTAAAAATAGCCAAAATGTAGGCCAAACCTTGGAGCTGTTTCACAGTGAATTCCCAGCAATAATGACCTAAAAACATACAAGAACTAACTGTATGTACTCATAGTACTTGGAGCCTAAACAGCAACCACGACTAAACCTTACTCTAACCAAAATATCTTCAACTAAATTGTTTTTTTAGAACAAATAAAATATTTTGAACGACAGATTTAAAGTCACGTTACAGACAAAGGTGCCATTATTTGAAGTGTTGTGAGAATACTTTATGTGCTGTCCTTGTAGTGGGACCAAACTACTGTGTTACTGCAAGCATGATGTTCTTAATAGAGTATAATACTCTTAAAAAAAACTTACTTCCACATTCATTCACCCCTTCTTTCATTATACTTACAACTGCAGTCAAGTAGAACAAGCTGAACAAGTTTACTGCTCTAGTGAGAAAAAAAGCACACTGACTCGTGTGTTATCATCATGAAGCTTTTATCTCAGTAACCTGCTGCTACATACCGAGTCTCTCCTGTGGCTCCGTCTGCAGTTTTCTCACTGTGGTACTTTTCTCTCTTTGCTGCTTCTCAAACACTCCAAGATGTTCACTCTGTACTTACATATGCAAAAGCTCCCTAGCATCAGAAGTCATCAGCTGTTTACAGATTAATGTCTGTACATTGCATTCACGTTCAAACTTTACCGTGCCGCAATAAGGCTTTCTACAGCAACTTGTAATATCGCTGTAACACACTGAGTCTTGGCTGAAGCGGCTTCCTGGAGGGGAAAATGTTTTGCGGTTATTACTTAAGATAAAACATTAGTCAGTGTTGTTCATTTCCAGTTATTATCTGATGCTCCTGCTGAAATTCAATAGAGAGAGAAAACAGGGCATTTCTTTTATCTCCTCGTGGTTTTAATACTTTAACAGCAACTTGTACTTTTCCTTGTTTCCTCCTCATGATGTAGTGATTGATGTTCTCCCGTTTTACACTTTAACATCTCTGATTTTATCCCTGGCATGGCCTCCTTGTCTGCAGATGGTAGAATCCATAAACGATATCAGTTTTTAGTTAATGTCCGAGTGTTTATTCATTAAATCTTTGTGTGTCTGTTTACAGCCTGGGCGTGAGAGGTGAGCGTCTCTTCTTTCCGTGATTAACATGTCTGCAAAAGTGCTGCGACTGTGTTACATTAAAACTAATAAAGCTATATTTTAACAGTGGAGGTGGTCGGATTGGTTGTTGTTAAATGTGGGACAGTGCATTTAGGTGAAGCTAACAATGTAAACATTAATTCAGAGTTTTGTGAACATGTTGTAGGTCACACTGTTACAATCGGGAAGTGACAAAACAACCACAAGTGAAATTTTATCAGCATAAAAGTTAAACATTAATTTGGGCAGAAGTACAGCTGCATGTGTCCAGCAAGTCTTAGATTTAACATGATAGGAAACATTTTGCTCATAGTCTTTCTTTTCATACAATCTCAGTTTCCCTTCTAAACCCCTTCTCTTTTTTTCTTTCTCATGAGTATGTTTGTGTGTTGGTTTTCTTGTGAGAGAAGAAAAAGTCTGCACACTAGATTATGCTCCCATAAATATTTCATACAATTACCATCAAGGAGGTTCTTTTGTATCGTCTCTTGTCCAGCGCCTTGTTTTTTGTCATCTGGATGTGTGTGCTTTTGTGAACTTTTTGGTTTTCTTGTACACCTTTGCTTGATATACAGTACACTGTATATGAAATAGTTGTATTAATGACAGAAAATGCTGCACATTAATTTTGTGATATTGAAATGAATACATCACAAAAAGAAGTATTTAAGGAACATTAAACTGAGTACTGACCTTTAAATTAGAAAAAAAAAATTTAAGAAACAAACTCGATAAATAATGTATATGTCATCTATCTATCCCGATGTATGTATAATGATAAAGAAAATTATATTAGTATATAATTACATCATACATATTTATCCTGTATTAATAATTAATAAATTAACGAAAT